>NC_068983.1:49929382-49932152 GCF_001194135.2 Octopus bimaculoides
ATATATATATATATATATATATATATATATATATATATATATATATAAATGTATACATATATATATATAGAAATATATGTATGTGTGTGCTTGTGTGTGTGTGTGCTTGTGTGTGTGTGTGTGTATTTACGTGCATGTATATGTATCCATATATATTATCTATATCTTTATATTTATATCTACCTATCTACCTATTAATATATTTGTACGTTTGTTTATGTATAATACTCACAGTAGATATACGTATATATGTATATATAACATATACCTGTATACACACACAGACACACACACATACACACACATGCATGTATATTCTTTATATTCTTACCTTTATGCTTCCATTCATTTATTCCCTTAGAATTTTCATTGATTCACACACTGCAACTCTGTAACCATATACTTCACACTATATTTTCTTTATATTTCATGTTTTTCTGTTACATTTTGCTTCCCACTTTTATTTAGTTATTTATTTTATTCTGTATATACTTTACTTTGTTGGCAACATTTCATTGACAATATCTCTGTTTCTTTCATTTTCCTTTCACAAAGTATTTTATTTGCTGAATAATGTCACTGTGTTCTCATCTTGGCAATAAAATTCACTCATAACCACCAACCTCACATCTTTCTTTTTTTCTCTTCTCATTTTCCTTTTTTCCTTGTTTTTAAATCACACACCTAACTCATCCCCTCTGGTAATCCTTTTTGCTTTTACAATACCAGTTCATATTTGTATATTATTTGCTTGCAGCATGTTATTTTTCTCCGTTATTGCTTGCAGAATGAAAGAAATGGATTTTGAAGGTTTGGCAAGCCAGGACTATATACTTTGCAATATTTAGCTCAATATTTCTGAATTTAAATATGAATCCTCTGCTTTTACTATAGTGTAGCAACCACCTTTTTTTTATCTTCTTTTTAAAGTGGCTAGCATTGATAATTATTAGGGAATGTACGGATGGACAATCAATTTAATATGGATCAACTGACCAAGAGTTTAATAATTCATATAAACTGTTCCCAGCATTCCATTCTGTCATATATCAGATATTTTGATATTTTTTTATGACTTAATCAGAAGAAGAAGGGCAGTGGCTTTCAGCTCTTTCACGGTCTCGATGATTGGCAGGAAATATTGGAGAAGGTTCAAGTGATGATGTCAAACTGGGTGGCAGATTGTTTTTACGTAGGCTTTTACTGTTTGGCCGGTGGGAGAAAGGTAGTGTTTCTAAATCCTTAAGTGTTTCAGGTCCTTCAAGATTTTTTGTAAGAATTTGTCTTCAAACCAGAGACACCTGAAACAAATTCTTCCAGCATGGTGTGTATATCTATATGCTGAAGGCATCCAAGGATCAGGTGGTGAAAGTGTCTTCTGTTCTGGATCAACTAGTCTTGTGAATACATTTGATTAGATGGAAGTAAGCACGCTGTACATACATACATGCATACATACATACATATATATATATATATATAATATATAATATATATACAGAGTGCATAAAATATTTGAGGACAGATTTATATTTATAAAAAAACGGATATATAATAACAGATAATAACTTTATTTATCAAAAAATGCTATGAAGATAAAAATAAACCTTCTTTTCTATAATGTTATTCAATAAAGCCACCTTCAGCTTCAACAACTGCTTCCATATGAGATCCAAATCATCTACATGCTCGAATCAAATGGTTCTGTTTCATTTTGGACAATACTCTGATTATGGCAGCTTTCAAAGAATCTTTGATGCTATGGGCATGTTCATTGACCTCTTTCTCAACAATTCTCCACATGTAATAGTCCAATGGATTGATATCTGGGCTAATTAGGAGGCCAAATGTTAGGGGTTATGTGATCACAAAACTTTTCAGCTATCCATTCCTGTATTACTAGAGCCATGTATGATAGTGCAGAGTCTTACTGAAACTCATATGAGCTTCCATTGAATACACTGACTGTCCAAGGCTTTAACAATTATTTCCAGGACATCAGTGTATGTGGCAGAGTTGACCTTGTGGGAAGAAGTAAGGAGGTATCACATGTCTTTCATTGCTAACAACCCCTAAAACCATGATAGTTGCAGGAAATTTTGTATGAATAACACTTGGAACTTCAGAAGGGTCTGTACATAACCATCTGTCATTTCTTCTGTTAACATTTTGATCTTCGTCAAAATTTTTCTCATTTGAGAAAAACTCAAATCAAATCTGGTGGATTTTCAGTTTGTTTAAGAGACTTTTAGATCTGATGTGGTGATTTTCTTTTGCTTTTTTGGACAAACTAACCTTTCCACATCATATAAGACTTATGTCTGATGTCTTCGGGGACAACATTTCTGACTGTTCCTTCTGACACATGGAGATCTTATGCAATTGACCTCATGGACTTTCTGGGATTGTAATCAACGGTTTGTTGAACTTGTTGCATGAATTCAGATGTTCTAATGATCCCAGAGCGTTTAGAATGCTTTTTAAGCTTTGATACTGGTGATACACTTCAATCTTCATTCTCTAGCTCCTTACAAACTTTGTAGATGAGAAATCTGGCAGATTTTAAAAATCGAGTTATTTCTAAATCGCTATGGTCAGCCTTTATAACCACAATAACAGCATGCCTCTTCATTTCTTAAGCAATCTGAGGGTCTGCCATTATCATTTTCTGAAACAAAGATTATACAGAGTTAGCAGAAACTACAGCACTGACCCAAAAAAGGTATGTCCTCAAATACCTTACACTTCTTGTATATACACACACACATAC
>NC_068983.1:49932182-49936034 GCF_001194135.2 Octopus bimaculoides
TATATATATATATATACCGGAGTAACAAAACTGTCCGATGAACGGGAACGTGAAACTCAGAGTAACGGTTTTTTTGTTATATTTCTGCTGCTTTTAAATAAAGTATATATATATATATATATATATATATATATGTATATGGAATATGAAAGACATGAGAATTTTTATTAATCACTACAATTGTTTCAAAACATCTAGCATTGATCCCTCATGGGTGGGATCAATGTTAGTTACATTTCAGGCAATAAAATAAAAATTCTATTTTTCAAAAAAATTTTCCAAATTGTTTATTATTTTAAATATCAAAAAAAAAAATTGGTTTGGTTTTCATTTAAATACTGTTGTGAAAGTTTTAAAGACAGTAGAGATTTAACTGCTGTTTCTAACAGGTTGTGTTATCTCACTTAGTTCCTTACTGGCTTGGGATGTTAGTTAGTGGTAAATGTATCATGTGTCACCACACGACTTGAAGGATGAGACAAAGCCATAAAACATTTATAAAATGAAGCTAAATGGGTGAAAAATTAATGATCGGAAACATTTACACTCTAAAAGTCAGATCAAGTATTGTAATGTTAGAAAATCTAAAGCACGTTAGGGTTTCTCTAGCTCACCATGAGGGCAGAATTGTGAGCAGAGCAGGAAAAGTCATTTTGTGGCCTTACATCTAGGTTCATGTTGTGAGTTCAAACTCTGCCAAGATTGACTCTGCCTTCCATCATCTTGGCGGGTGATAAAAGAAATACCAGTCAAGCACTGGATTTGATGTAATCAACTTGCCCCCTCTACAAAACTTTTTGGCCTTGTGCCTATAATAGAAAGAATTATTATTGTTATTATTAATAATGTTGTGAAATGGTAGAATTGGTCGCATACTGGATAAAATGCTTACTTGTAATTTGTTTGTCAGTACCTTTCATCCTTTCAGGTTGATTAAAAAAAATACTGATCAAGCACTGAGGTTTGTGTAATTTACTAGCTTCCTCTTCCAAAATATAAAGGCCTTGTACCTGGAGAAGAAAAGGTTTATTAATATTATTGTTAGTATTAGTAACAGGGTGGTGAGCTGGAAGAATTGTTAGTACACCGGGCAAAAGGCTTACCAGTACTTCGTTTGTCATTACCTTTCATCCTTTCAGGGTTGATAAAAAAATACTGATCAAGCACTGAACTTCCAAGCATGCCAATCACTATTGGTATCATATCCACTCCCTTCATTGCTCAAAGCCTTCATACTTCCCACTTCAAATCGTCATGGTTGTTCAGGTTTTCTCCTTCTTCTTTCTCTTTGATCTTGTTACATTTACGACTATGGGTGCAGTTCTTGGTGGCAGTAGCAAGTATTCAAACTTCCAAGCATGCCAATCACTACTGCTATCACGTCCACTCCCTTCATTGCTCACAACCTTCGTATTTTCCACTTCAAATCATCATAGTTATTCAATTTTTCTTCTTCTTTCTTTTATGATCCAGTTACCACTTATGACCCTGGGTTCAGATCTTGGAGGTAGTAGCAAATATTCAAACTCAAAACTGATCGGATGGAATAAAATCTGAGCAGTTAATACATGAACAATAGCATCACTTCAATAGTAGAATCATAAACTGGAATCATAAACTGGAAAAAACAAAAATAATAATTGTTGTTGTTGTTGTTATTAATTTTCTTATTTAACACAACATTGCTATCAGCTATCCAAAACCTTGGATTCACACAACACTCATCATTCAGATCTCAAAAACTTTGCAGATGATTTGTGCAGTTCCGAGCAACGCTGTTTTCTGTAGAGGCTCTGTCCTAACATCTATTCCTATCTTTTCAATCCAGATTGTGAGCTTTTTGCTTGTAATTCTTAGGGTTGCAACATCAACATGTACAATGCTCACCTTCTTCAACGACCTTAGTCTTTTTATTTCCCACTTCAAATCATCTTATTTGACATGCTTCTCATTGCTTTCCAATAATTTGTCATCACTAGAGAATTTCTATTATTATTATTATTATTATTATTATTATTATTATTGTCATTTCATTTCTCATAGCTCTCAGTTTCACTTTCTCCAGTTAATTCTGTTAGAGCGGACAACAACCTGTTGTCAAGGGTCTCATGGGGTCATTTTCTATGATACTTGACATTCTAGTTCTGATCTCAAAATCCTTGCTGTCCTCAACAAAGCATTATTATTATCATCATTATTTTTATTATTATTATTATTATTATTATTATTATTATTATTATTATTATTACTATTATTGGCAAGCTGGCAGAATCATTAGCACATGGGACAAAACGCTTAACAATATTTCATCATCTTTACATTCTAAGCTAAAATTCTGCTGAGGTTAATTTTGCTTTTCATCATCTCAGGGTCGATAAAATAAATACCAGTTACGCACTGGGGTTGATGTAATTGATATATCTCCCAATCCAAACTTGCTGTCATTGTGCTATAATTAGTGATGATTATCATTATCAATATTATTATTATTATTATTAGTGAGGCGATGAGCATGCTGAATTATTAGTATGCCGGGCAAAATGCTTAGTGGTGTTTTGTCCGTCTTGATATTCCGAGATCAAATTCTGCCGAGGCTGACTCTACATTTCATTCTTTCAGGGTTGATAAATTAAGTACCGCTTTGTCCTCAGGATTATCCTTTTGATGGATTTTATTATAGAGTGTTCTAGCTATCATGTCTCATCATCGGTAGATAATACCATGATGACATTTTCGGACAACTGCTTATGATGTGTGTGATATCTTCAGTATGAACTCCACAAAGCCTGCATCTGTTATCACTTTTTACTGCTTTTCCTGCATCTCTGTCCCTTTTGTGCATCAGGTACTTGGTTGATATTTCCTGTTCCTGGATTGTAAATGCATACTCTTCAAAGTGAGAGGTAGTAATCCGGCTATAGGTCCATGATAAACTGCTTTATGTATGTATGTATGTATGTATGTATGTATGTATGTATGTATGTATGTATCAATCTATCTATCTACCTATCTATCTATCTATCTATCTATCTATCTATGTTTCTTTCTTTCTATCTATCTATTTATCTGTCTATATGTATATATGTATGTATCTATGTATGTATCAATCTATCTACCTAGCTATCTATATATCTATCTATTTTTCTATCAGTTTATGTATGTATGTATCTATCTATTCATTTATCTATCTATTTGTATGTATGTATATGTAGGTATGCATATGTATGTATGTATGTGTATGTATGCATGTTTGTATACAAATTTTATTTGGTTCATTTGAAGCAGTGAGAAGTTTGAAAATAAATATTTAAGAAGCTGCTAGAAGGCTAATGGAATTATAAATAATAGTTGTCTGTATACAAGATAATAAATCTTTTTCTTTGGAAACAAGTGAATAGAATTAATTATGGAACCAAAATCACATATATGTCATATAGCAGATGACCATGATAAACATTACACCAAAGCAACCTGACAACTTCCAAGCATCGAATTTAGGAGAGTCACCTGGATAAGCTAGATTGCAAATATTTTCATTTTGTTCGTTTCAAACATTGACAAACTTGAAAAGAAATATTTAACTAGCTGCTAATAGAGCTATCAATAATAGATCGAGGTGCAGGTGTAGCTGTGTGGTTAAGATTCTTGTGTTGCAACCATGTGGTTTCAGATTCTGCCACACTATGACTTGTGAGTGAATTTGGCAGACAGAAACTGTGTAGAAGCTCATAGTATATATGTGCGCACCTTTCATATGTACACATGTGTGTGTGCCACTGTGTATGTATAAATATATGTATGTGTGTGTGTGTGTGTGTGTGTGTGTGTGTGTGTGTGTGTGTGTGTGTGTGT
>NC_068983.1:49936593-49937410 GCF_001194135.2 Octopus bimaculoides
TTCTAACTAGTCGTTTCGAAGATAAGACAGAACGTACTCTAGAATAGTCTCTTCCTGAGTAGTGGATCAACCCACTACACAGAGGGTTCCAATGTGGCAAACACAAACGAAGACAGGAAAAATTGGACAGTGAAAACAACATTCAAAAGCCGTACGGCCAAACGCGAATCTGAGGTAGAACGCTAGTAGTTCGTCTTGCCTTCACAGCGGTTGGAGTGAAAAGAAAGTTGACCACAGGTCACACGAGAGCAGAGAGGATGGTGGAGGGAGGAAGTGGAACAAGGAGGAAGGGACAGAAGGGTATAGCAGTGAAGTAGAGGCCAGGAGAGAGGGATAGATAGAACGATATATATATACACACATACACACATACACATATATACATATATGTAATTATCGAAGTTGGGAGATAAGTCCTGCTAGATATAAAGTAAGTCTCAGAGGAGGACCTAAGAACATATAGTGTTTCCAACAATTAATTTTGTCTTAATACATGATGTACATAGGTCCAGAGAATATAAACCAAAGTTAACAATGGAAAATTGGTATATTAATTAATTATCTATTTATTCTTATATCTATAAAATCCATGAAATATAGACATTAATAATTAAATAAAATATCAGAAATATGGTTCAGCTGATTTGCCAAGAGAACATCCATTTCAATTACATAGTTAAATAATTAAAAAATTAATCAATACACTCTAGTTAGTAAAACTGCTTCATCAAGGAATTAAAGAGAAAGTTCCTGGTTACAGCATTTGAAATTGTCATATAGGTAAATATATATATATATATATATATATATATATATA
>NC_068983.1:49938210-49938722 GCF_001194135.2 Octopus bimaculoides
ATATATATATATATATATATATATATATAAATGGAACAAAAATGCAATAGAGGACGATAAAACATTCAGACAGATAGACGATACAAAGGCAGACAGAAGAAACAACAATTAGAAGGACAGGGAAAAAAAGACGGGTCATTCGTGGTCTTCTTTCCTCAGTCAAGTTACCACAAATCCTTACTGTTTCGGGCAGTTACACACGAGACAGTTCGAACTGGTTGCCCCCCCCCCCAAAGTCTAAGGTAAGAGCATTAGATTTTTTTGTAAGAAAGCCAGTGAATGTGTACAGCAACAAAGACAAAAAACAGAGAACATGGTACACAATTACGAATACAAACAACAAGAATGTAACAACAGGTGTCTTTCGACTGAGAACGAATCAAATTGAGCTGGCGTGTCCAAAGTGAAAGCCAAAAGGAACATAAGAGATGGACATAAGAGGTGTTGGCAATACACACTTGTGCTCACCCTATCTATCTATCTATCTATCTATCTATCTATCTATCTATCTA
>NC_068983.1:49938732-49941920 GCF_001194135.2 Octopus bimaculoides
ATATATATCATCATCATCATCATCATCATCATTTAACGTCTGCTTTCCATACTAGCCTAGTTTGAACGATTTGACTGGGTATTAGCAAACCAGATGGCTGAACCAGACTCCAATCTGATTTGGCAGAGTTTCTACAGTTGGATGCCCTTCCTAACGCCAACCACTCCGAGAGTGTAGTGGGTGCTTTTTACGTGCCACCGGCATGAGGGCCAGTCCGGTGGTACTGGCAACGGCCACGCTCAAATGGTGTTTTTTTACATGTCACCTGCACAGGAGTCAGTCCAATGTTTTGCTCACATGCCACTGGCACAAGTGCTAGTAAGGCCAAGCTGGAAATGATCGCACTCAAATGGTGCTTTTTACATGCCACCGGCACGGAAGCGAGACCGCTGCAGTGACACTGATCCTGCTTGGATGCTGCTGTTAATGCTCCACTGGCACAGGTGCCAGCTGTAAATAACTGTTAAATTAAATTTATGGATGTGAAAAATCTCTATTCTCCTTATCATTATTAATATTACACACACACACACATGTATTTGTATGTATATACTGTATATGTGTGCATGTATATGCATATATAAGTGGTGGATGATGGAGAATTTGATTGGCTCTACCTTTCAAGGCAGTGTGTTCGTCTGGCCTAAGTTCAATGATCGAAAAATGTAAAAGATAAAAGTTAGATGTTATTTCTGGTTATATAAACCTCTGGTGATGGAAAGTGTGAGACAGAATCACCTACAGGAAATGAACCATCAACCTATTTGACTATGATAGCCATTATACAAAAGTAACCTGACAACTGACAAACCTCAAAACTAGAAGCTACTGGTTTTGAGGTTTGTGAGCATGCTGCTTTTGTAATTTGAATGACAGAAAATCGCTCCAGTGGATGTGTTTCTGTTGGTATGTTTAACAAAGTTCACATGAGTTGTTTCAATAGAGCCTATTAACTGAAAATACAAATAGCTTATATCGAATATTTGGCTGTGTGATGTGTCTTTGTCAAAGTCATTCAATCTTCAATAGCACAATCCCGTTTGTAAATAAAAGCAATGAGCAGTACAACTCATTAATGCATGCAGATGGGGGTGTTTTATATTTGATGTGTTTCATTTACTCACAGTTCACAAGTCAATAGGAACCCTCTCTGGAGAAGATTCTCTGCGGTGTTTGTATGTGATATCCAATGCATCACATCTTGTTATATAGCAAACCATACAATGAAAGATTTATATAAGTGTGCATGACTTAAACAATACAGACTGTTATTTTATCCTAATTATGCACTAATTACTCTTAGCTTTAGTAACAGTTAATATAATTTTACAGTATTTAGTTTTATCCTTTAAAATTTGAGCTCACTTCTTGGCAAGAGTTACTTTGCTTTTTGTCCACCAGCCATTGCGAAAAGAAGTGCTCATAATACATTCGTTTTATTTAATTAACTCCGCCATTTACCTGTTAAAATTGGATTTGATCCTTGTCAAATGAAGTAATTTTTGAAAAATTTTACTAATAAAATTGAAATGCACTTTATTTCAGTATAAGCTGTAAACATTTGAAAAGGAATTTTAGAAGGAATTCAATATAATAAATTTGGTAAAATTACTGGTTATTTGAGTTGAAGGATAGGAATGAACAATTTGTCATTGTAATGACTATTTTAACTGTGTGAATGGAACCAGAAAAATTGAAAAATCCTTAGACACATGCCATAATAGTTAAACATGCAATTACTGTGATTATTTTGTTTGCAAATATCTTGATCCATTGGAAATGCAAGGTAACAAAAACAGCAAGGTTCTTCCTTCATGCTGTGTACCAAGTGACATTATAGAATTATAACTGTAATTCCCCCCTGATATGTTTGCAGAGAATTTAATTCTTTCAGCAATTCTTGAAATGATTAATACTATTTTATGCAAGGCCAACTGAAAAATAATTGCATGAAATTCTATTGTCTCGTGGCACACAATTTCTGCTGATTCACAGTTACTGTTAGAATTTTAGATTTGCAGTTGTTTGCTGTAATGTAACAACAGAAACAACAGCGTAAATACAAAGACAAGCAGAAACGTATGTACATAAAACCATGTTTAGTACAAATAGTAAAGGTAGCAAATTATATACTTTTAACTTTATAATTAGATCACTGTGGAGAGACTGAAGGAGAGAGATACTGGTGGCAAATTTACAGTTTCTATTTGTGCTTTCTCAATACCAGACAACCATTTAATGGTTGTATTTCACTTGGGTGCTGTTGTTATATAATTACCATGGCATTTTACTTCTACCACTGCTGCTGCTGCTGCTTCTACTACTACTACTACTATTACTACTGCTGCTGCTGCTGCTACTACTGCTGCTACTACTACTACTACTACTACTACTGCTGCTGCTGCTGCTGCTACTACTACTGCTGCTACTACTACTTACTACTACTACTGCTGCTGCTGCTGCTGCTGTTGTTGCTATCACTACTACTACTACTACTACTACTACTACTACTACTACTACTACTACCAATACTACTACAGGATAAAATGCAGTGTAAAGCGATAATGACATTCCCATGAGTTGAAGAGGAGATTTCTATTTGAGAAAGTCTTACTTGAAGCCACTGTTCACCTGGATGGTTGAAATGCTTGTGCCTTGGTAGAATATTTCAAATTCTATTATAGTTTTTAACACAGCATTTCTACACAAGATGTTTTCTCGAGATGAATACTACAGTTTCAAGGCTTTCTACAGTATATCTATGTTAAGCATGATGCACAAAATGCTAATCTGAACTAATACTGATTCCATCATACATAATTAATTGCTAATCAGCCTTCCAGCTAATTGCAATGCAAGTCATTAGCTAATCACTGCTTTTCTATCTCAATAAAGGTTAAATTTGTTTGGTATATCAACATATTCTTTACAGTTAATTATACAACAAAATTGGCTTAAATATGACCAACATATGTTTCTGCTGCATTGAGAACTAGCAATTGCATTTGTATGCAGCTATTTTCAACTATCCACCTTTATTCAAGGTCTGTCCATGCTCGCCATAAATAATCCGAGCTGCTCCTTACTACTTAATACAGTTAATCTGAATCTGGATTATAACTGAGTGCTTGTATAATACCTGGATAATTTATCCCTGTATACTCATTATGTATATGTGTATATATATA
>NC_068983.1:49941981-49951510 GCF_001194135.2 Octopus bimaculoides
TGTTTCAGTCATTTGACTGTGGCCATGCTGGAGCACCACCTTTAGTCAAGCAAGTCGATCCCAGGACTTATTCTTTGTAAGCCTAGTACTTATTCTATCGGTCTCTTTTGCCAAACCGCTAAGATACAAGGACCTAAACACACCAGCACCAGTTTTCAAGCAATGTTGGGGGGACAAACACAGACACAAAGATACACACACACACATACACACACACACTTATATATACAACGGGCTTCTTTCAGTTTCTGTCTACCAAATCCACTCACAGGGCTTTGCTCAGCCCCAGGCTACAGTAGAAGACACTTGCCCAAAGTGCCACACAGTGGAACTGAACCCAGAACCGTGTGGTTGGGAAGCAAGCCAGTCAAACAAATCGCTGAATCTCTCTGAGAACTACGTTAAGGGTACCCATGTCTGTGGAGTACTCAGCCATTTGCACATTAATTTCATAAGAAGGCAGTTCCATCAACTAGATCAACTGGAACATTGACAGAAACAGATGACAGACCAGTCAGATACAATTACCTTTTATACATACATACATACATAAACATACATACATACATGCAAACATACATACATACATACATACATACGTACGTACATACATACACACATACATATATACACACACATACATATATATATTATGGACTTCTTCCAGTTTCCGTCTACCAAACCCACTCAGAAGGCTTTGGTCAGCCTGAAGCCATAATAGAAAACACTTGCCCATGGTGGCACACAGTAAGACTGAACCCCAAACCACATGGTTGGGAAGCAAACTTCTAACCACACAGCCATTTATTTCATTTCTCTACTGCAAAATGACAGGATATGGATTGACGGGGGTTTTCCAATGTATACATTGCTACTATAGCTCTGGGCCAGCTAAAGCCTTCTCAGTGGATTTCTTTGGTGGAAAGTTAATGAAGCTCATCATATGTGTGTGTGTGTGTGTGTGTGTGTGTGTGTGTGTGTGTGTGTGTGTGTGTATTTATACGTGTGTGTGTCTTTATGTTTCATTACATTCTGAGTTCAAATGTTGCCGAGGTTGACTTTGTTGTTCATCCTTTCAGGGTTGGTAAAGTAAGTACCAGTCATATACTGAGGTGGATGAAATTGACTTACCCACCTCCCTCGAAATTACTGATCTTGTGCCAAAATCAGAAAGAGTTATCACAATTTAAATTCCTCTTGCATTTTTTTTTACCCTTTCTATTTAGTCATTGGGGTATGTGGATATATACATAGACAAGAAGGCTATGGTTGGAACGTCTTTGAGTTGGCCTGAGGTTTGACAAGAATTGGTGGATTGAATAGGATTACCTATGTTCAGTCCACAGCTAGAAGAAAGTCTTGGGACATTCTCCACTGAAATCATGCTGGTTTGATTAGCCTACTCTGCCATACTGGCTCAACATGGGTTGGCAGCAGGGTGCAGTTTTATATTCTTCCCCAGGAGTATTTAAGTCAATTACACCAACCCCAGTACTTAACTGGTATCTATTTTATCAAGCTTGAATGGATGAAAGGCAAAAATCAACCTTAGTAAAGTTTGAACTCAGAATGAAAAGATGGACAAACTACTGCTGAACTTCTTGCCCTGTGTGGTAACATTTCTAGGCGCTCAGACATAGGAGGAGAAAGTAAGGGCGTAGGAGGAGAATGGAAGTTTATTTTATGAGATTCATTTCTTTCTTATGACTATTGCTAATAAACAATCATTGCTAATAAATGACTGTTGCTCAGAAATCAAATAAAAAGCAACAGATGCAAATCAGTTTGTCGACGTCTTGAGAATGTACAACTAATCCTTGGTGTTCAGATTTTCTCTTTTAACATTTAATATGCATTCAGTTGTAATACAGCATTAAATTAAATTCATTACATTAAAACATATTTAATTAGAACATATTTAATTAAAGCATACTAAATTGATTTAAGCTGTGAAGTTGTTTCATATGATATTAATTGCATAAATCTTCCTGAAGAAAATGTTTACACAAGTTGATTACTGAAGATTTGTCCACTAATAAAAATGCCTTCCTGGATTTTGAATTTGATCATAATATTATTGTTTTGTTCATTTTTTACTAATTACAGTTTTGTCAACATTACACAGCTGATGACATTCCCAAGATGATACCAAACCAATGAAAGAACCTACATGCGGTCATGCAATGTGCTGGAGGTATTAGCCAAAATCTCCCTCAGCACATTTACTATCTTAGATAAATTTTTGGACATGTTTACATGGAAGATTGGAATGAAAGACACCACTTGTATTATGATAATTCTCATTTGCGACCATCATTCATTGTCTGGTAGCCCAACTATATATGCATCCATAAACACAGATATACATATAAATATATACATGTATTTTTGTCCCTGAATGATGCCAGGTACTGTGTATCTTCCCTTGAATGAGTTGCAAATCGTTCTGATATATGTCTTTATTACTCTGTTGGAGTCTGTGATTTTGGCCTAACAAAGAAGTTCTTTTTTCCAGAAAGCTATTATTTAGAGGACAGCAGTTCAGAGATCTACATTTACAATGTCTTTCAGAGCTATTCCTGGTTGAGTCATTTTTAATATTATTGTGTATCATTGACCCTATTTGGGGGGACAACTATAACTAACTTTAACAATGTTTCTATTGAAGATCTTATGGTATTTGTGTGAGTATGGGAAGTGATTGCATATTAGTTTTAAGAATTTTCTAGCTATGTCAGGTGGGTTAAGAATTTTCTAGCTATAAGGTGGGTTTTAAGAATTTTCTAGCTATAAGATGGGTTAAAACATAACAGTTTTATCTGTGTGTGTCTTCTTAGTGTATCTACATTCCATGTAAGTGGTAACAATGAAACCGTGTATGTGGCTAATCATTATATTTTGTATCTTTTCATTTGTCTTGCTCGTTTACATTCTGGCTGAATTTTCTTGAGAACAATCTTTCCTTAGTGGTCAGACCATATCTGGTCTACATCTAGCATATTAGATGTCCACTTAGTGGCCATCCCTCTTATATGTATATATATATATATATATATATATATATATATGTGTGTGTGTGTGTGTGTGTTGGTTTCTTTCAGTTTTACAAGGCTTTTGCCCAAGTATCATGTGATAATATCTTCCTACACACCACTAAAATGGCAGGATAGCAAAATACGTGCTTAATTTAGCATGGAGGGTCATTAGACCAGAACGAGGGGAAAATAGTGAATGCTGAGAGAAAAGGTTGGCCAAAAGTCACCTGACAATAAATGAAAACCGATTTAAATCCAAGATTAAAACAAAAAAATTACTTTATACAAGACTTTATTAATAAATAGACAAATGTTGAAAGAAAAAGAATGGTGACTTTAATGCACTGCATTCAATTATCAAACATTCACAATTGAAATGAATAAATAAAATTGAATATTAAGTATTTATGGAATTCTGATTTTCTGTCAGGTGACTTTTGGTCAAACTTGTATAGCATAGTGTCCTAATATTTCTATAAATTGAATCTCCTCTCAATAAACATTACTTTTGCTGAAATTCAAGGCCGGTCAAGATTACTAAAAGTCGGAATAAATGATAAAATCAATCACGTTATATTATGTTATTGATTCTTTTGAAATGAAAGATGAAGTAAGTGCAACCACTATTTAACTTCAGAACGTGGGAGCTTAATATGGTGAGTAAGTTAGTGCAATGCTTTCTCATTTTCGGCAGCTGATTGTTCCCTTTCTGGGATTTTTTGTATTTTTTTTATTTTATGTATTCCTCCTTCCATTTCTTTCATGGTACATTTTTCACCTTATCTTGTTTATTACCATCACAGAGTAAAACATGAATGGTATATTGGCTGATGTAGTCTGCTGCATGGAGGAGGAAGGGGGGAGGAGGAGGAGGAAAGGAAGAAGAAGAAGAAGAAGAAGAAGAAGAAAGAGGAGGAGGAGAAAAAGAAGGAGGAGAAGAAGAAGAAAGACATGGTGGTGGAGGAGGAAGAGAAAGAGGGGAAAAAGGAGGAGAAAGAAGAAGGCAGTGAAGGAGGACAATGAGGAAGAGAAGAAAATGGAGGTGAAGGAGGGGAAGAGGGGGAGGGGGAGAAGAAAATGACGGTGGGAGAAAGGAGGAGAAAGAGGGGAAGGAGGAGGAGGAAGAAGAGAGGAAGGAGGAGGAGGAGGAAGAAGAGAGGAAGGAGGCGAAGGAAGAGGAGGAAGAAAAGAAAGAGGAGGAAAGAGGAAGAGAAGAAGGAGGAAGAGAAGGAGGAGCAAGAGGAAGAAAAGAAGAAAAAGAAGAAGAAAAAAAGAAGAAGAAAGAGAAGAAGAAAGAGAAGAAGAAGAGGAAGAGGAAGAAGAAGAAATGGAGAGATGAGATGATTATGGCCTTGATACCTTTGATCCTGGGTCTCTTTGATTAGGACTGAAGGGGAAGCCAACATCAACAACAATGACAACAACTGAAGCTAAAATGAAGGAAGCACTACATAGGCACAGGCATGGTGGTATGGTTAAGAAGAAACCCACTTTGTAACCAGATGGTCTCAGGTTCGGTTCCATTGCATGTCACCTTGGGCAAGTAGTGCTTTCTAATATAGCCCTGGGCTGACCAATTTGGGTGCCTTTTGTACTCGATGAGTCAAAGTTTTGCATGTGCAGCATGCTTTTCGTAAAGATGCATTCACAAGCAATACTATGTTCATGAAAAGCGAGCAGGTTCGAACCATACAGGTGATCCTTGTCTTTTCATAAGTGAGTGGTGTTGTGGGTCAGTGACATCTTCCTGATGTCAAATTACCTAGAAATGTAATGAAATCCATATAATTTCAATATTGTATGTGAAACAAATAATCTTTTACGGTGCGACGTTTCTTTAGTTGTTCTGTATATATTCTTTCATTCTTTTATTTGTTTCAGTCATTTGACTGTGGCCATGCTGGAGCACCGCTGTTTAGTCGAACAAATCAACCCCAGGACTTATTCTTTGTAAGCCTTAGTACTTATTCTATCAGCCTTGGAAAGGATAGAAGACTGAGTTGTTCTTGGAAAATTTTGTTTCTAGAATATAGGGAGCCAGAAGAAATGCAGCTAAAGTGTTTTTTCAAATTTTAGCACAAGATCAGTAATTTAAAGAGAAAGCAGGTGGGGGCTTGTCAATTACGTCAATCCGAGTATTGAATTGATACTTATTTTATAAAGGCTATAAGGATAAAAGGAAATTACCTCACTGAAATTTGAACTCGGAATGTAAAGATCATCATCATCATTGTTTAACGTCCGCTTTCCATGCTAGCATGCATTGGATGATTTGACTGAGGACTGGTGGACCAGGTGGCTACACCAGGCTCCAATCTGATTTGGCAGTGTTTCTACAGCTGGATGCCCTTCCTAATGCCAACCACTCCGAGAGTGTAGTGGGTGCTTTTACATGCCACCGGCATGAAGGCCAGTCAGGCGGTACTGGCAATGGCCACGCTCAAAATGATGTATTTTACGTGCCACCTGCACAGGAGCCAGTCAATTGGCACTGGCAACGATCTCGCTCGAATGTCTTACTGGCAACGGCCATGCTCAAAATGGTGTATTTTACGTAAAGCACTGTTTTCCAATACTGTTATGATTTCAATATACTTGTTCAATATACTAACTGTTCTACCAATGTACTAACTGATCTGTCTGTGCACCTCCTTAGACTAACCAAAAAATAATAATTGCCATATGCAAAGCTTTTTGTCTTTCATTAAACGAGGAATCACCCCACAGCTTTTTTTCTGGTGTCCACAAGCTTTTTTAGCTACTTTTACCATTAAAAAGTCTACAGTGTTATTACTAATTTATCACTTAGTATATGTATCTGGTCAAATTTTTCAATGGAAAAACTATGACTTGAAGCTATGACTTCATAGTAATAGCAGAGACAGAAGAACATTCAGTAAAATGGCCAGCAAGAAGGGAACTTAATATTTAGTGTGAAAAATAGCAATAATATTTGCTTTGGTAATTTTATCTTATCTTTAATTCATTTGTCTAAGTGTGTGCTTGCTATCATTCCTCATCAAATTCAATTTCTAAGTGCTAAACAATAGTAGTTAAGTAAATTGTCAGTATAATTGGATTTCCTTTAGAGGATTTAGGTGCTCTGATAAGCAATGTTTCAAGATTAATAGGATGCAATAATTTAAAGCACTTTAGGGAATTAACGTACTTGACACATTGCATCTTAGTAGGGAATTTAGTACAAGAAAATGGTGCAATTTTAATAGGTTTAATATTCCCATTTGTTGCATTCACTACTATTAAGCACATCCATTTTGTTGGCTAGTTTGCTTGTCACAAGATATTGTCCACAATTGTTGTCAACCATGATGATTAACTTTCTAAGAAACAGATAGTGAAGGACACATCAAATGAAAAGAGATAATGCTCTGAATCAGTTTGTGCTTTGTAATCCAGCCCTCTTTCTTGTCCCATCCTTGTTAACACTATGAAGGGTTGAGCCTGTGATCTTTAATAGTTTTAAGGAGGTTTATTAAACAACATGCAGCTGATTACAGAAAATAATTAATTAAGCTTTCTTAAAGGATCACCTTGTTTAATATTAATATCAACGTGGTGAGGAGTTCTTAGTCAAAAAAATTTAATTATTAATTATTAGAAACAGTGATGACTGAAAATTGTCCCTGTTAATGATTCAATTAAAATCTATAACTTAAAATCCTTTAAGATTTTGGCACAAGGCCTGCATTTTCGAAGAGGGAGAAGTTGGTTTTCAAGAAATCCAGTATTTGACTGGAATTTATTTCATTGACCCCACAAGGAAGAAAGGCAAAGCCAAGTGTGGTAGAATTTGAAACTAGTAAAGCGCTGGAAGAAATATTGCTCAGCATTTTGTCCAAAACATAAGGAATTCTGCCAGCTGGCAACCTTAAATATCTGAAACTTATAATCCTTTCTAATATAGGCACAAGGCCTGAAGATTTTGATGAGGGGGACAGTTGATTATAATGACCCATTACTCAACTGGTACTTATTTTATCAACCCTGAAAGGACAAAAGGTAAAGTCGATCTTGGTGGAATCTGAACTCAGAATCTGTAGACAAAATGCTGCTAAGCTTTAATCCCAGCATGCTAAAGATTTTGCCAGCTCACTGCCTCATCTGTAACTTATAATAAAAAAAACTTTTGTATCAGCGATTTTATATCAATGTCGAATGGCTGAAATAATCCTTTCTACTAAAGGCACAAGGCCTGAAATTTGTGGGGAGGGGACTGGTTGCTTACATCAACCCCAGTATTTCACTGGTACCTAATTTATTGACCTCGAAAGGATGAAAGGCAAAGTCGACCTAGGCGGAATTTGAACTCAGAATGTGAAGACGGATGAAATACTACTAGGCATTTCACCCGGCCTGCTAAGCTAACAATTCTGCCAGCTCACCACCTTTAAAAAAGGGGCTGAAATAATAATCTTTCCTTATTTTAGAAAACAGCCAGCAAATTTGAGGGTTGGGGAAATCATCCTCCTGCTCATCTGGTACTTATTTTATTAACCCCAAAAAGGTGAAAGATGTCAACCTCAGCAGAATTTGATCTCAGAATGTAAAGACAGATGAAATACCAGCAAGTAGTTTGTCAGGTGAGCTAACAATTCTGCCAGCTAGTTGCTTTAATGACTGAAATAATAATAGCACATTAAACATGTAAATTTGAGTTCAAATCCTACCATGATGGATTTTACAGTGGTTTAATCTTCCTGTTTAATTTTCCTTTCCTTTTATGAAGCCACTTTTTACGATGTTCAACATTTCTATAGAAGATTCATTTTTCATCACCAGTCACAAGTCTATCCAAAAGTGGTGAAATGAGTTTGTGAGAATGGAAAGAAGAGCAGATGTCAACTCGGGATTTGCATTGCTTTCGGAGAATTCATGAGGCATCCATTTTCCAAGTTTAGGAACCTTTCCAAGTTGTTGAAGATGACGATGAACAGTTGTATGGTTTGAACTAAGCTTTATTGTCAATTCTTCATCTAATAAAGCAGGATTTTCTTCAAGTAATGCCTCAAGGAGCTTATCATCAAACTCAACTGGACGTCCATTTCGATCTTCTTCAAGGCTGAAATCTCCACTTCTGAATTTTGCAAACCATCTTCTGCAAGTTCTTTCATTCAAGCATTCTTTCCCATAAACTGAGTGTATGTTTTGAGTCGCTTCAGCTGCAGAGTTTCCTTTTTTGTACTCATAAAGCATTATGTTCCTCAAATGCTCTTTGGATACTTCCATGTTAGAAAGGGTTTTAATCAAAATTTTAATTCTATTATTCTGTAAAATAATATTTAATTATTTTAAATGTACACAAATTCGTAAAAATAATTTTTAATTCCATTAGACATTCTAAAATACTATTAAATTTCATTCAATTTTATAAAAGGTAAAATCGGACAGAACTTATGGGATAACCTGATATATATATATATATATACACACACACACACACACATACATAATAGAATGTGTCTTGTGTCTGTGTTTGTTTCATGTCTGCTTAATAATTGGTGTTGATGTGTTTACATCCCTGTAACTTAGCAGTATGGCCTAAGAGATCAATAGAATAAGTACCAGTCTTAGGAAATAAGGACTAGAATTGATTTGTCCAACTAAAATTCTTTGGGGCAGTGCCCCAGCATGGCCATAGTCCAATGACTGAAACAAGTAAAAGATAACATACCAAACTAATTCTGTTATTAAAACAGATAGTTTGGAGCATAATTTAACATAAATTAACATAAATTAGCATAAAATTTTAATATGAAATTTTCAAATTAAGTAACTTTAAAAAAGGAAGTCTGTAGAGAGAACCAGAGATGGTACTGAACTGGTTGATATCAAAAAGGATTAATTCTTCCCCTTTTATGTTCTCAGTACAAATCTACGCTGGGTCAGCATTTGCTTCTGTCCGTTAGAGGAATGATAATGTCAATTCAACAGTCATTTTTCTCTATCACAAAATGTGATATCGTGTCCATATTAGGAATTTTCAGTATCAACATTATCATCTCTAAACACTGGGTCATTTAATTTGCTCTTGTCAAATCACTGATAATAATAACTCATCACTTAATCACCTATTGTCAGGATTCCAGTTAATCGCAGTTGTATATCATGGGGTAGAATTGAGTATTTCTGCAAGAATATGCCAAATATTCTGTCAGAGAGAAACATCAGCTACATCACCTAAGTTGTTAAAAGTTTAAATAAAAATTATTGCACAAGTAAATGGATGCTATCTTATGATAGCTAAAGTGGTTTTGTGCGCAAAATGCATTAGTGTAAAACACACAGGAGCATAAAAAGGATTTTAAAAAAATGATGGGGGGGGGGAAACTAAAAAACAGAATTTATGAATGGTGTGTGTAAGTGTGTGTGTGTGTGTAAGTATCTATATTTTTGTATATATGCTTGTGCACGTTGTGTGTGCATATGTGTGTTTATATATATATATATATATATATATATATATATATATATAT
>NC_068983.1:49951809-49956459 GCF_001194135.2 Octopus bimaculoides
ATATATATATATATATATATATATATATATATATATATGCATATACATATCTATATATATATATGTATATGTATGTATATGTATACATATATATATATATATATATATATATATATGTGTGTGTGTGTGTAGAAAACCATGTATAATTAAATTGTGGCTATAAATAGAGGAGAGCTTAGAGGATTGTTGCAGAGAGTAGAAGGGAAATGATGTTGCGTATCAAGTAATAGGTGATCAATGCTGTGAAATAAAAAGGTAAAACATTAAAGAGACGTTGTTATTAAAGAAAGCTTGATGTTATGAGAATGGCTACCAAATAAACAGAACAAAATGGGAAATGATAAAAAAAACAACAACAGAAATAGGCTGTTGCATATCAATTACATGTGAACAATATTGCTATGGTTGCACATATTAGAAATGCTAAAATACGGATGGATGCAAGTTAAAATGGAAATAAAAGATGGAAAAAAATAAATGAGAGGGAAAGAGAGTATTCAGTAAATAAATGGTAACAATTTTCAGATTGTTCGAATCAGCGATTCTGTTTTAGTAAAGATAATAGAAAAAAAAAATAAATAAATGGTTTAATTTTTGTGGAACATTAGGTTGGGAATGAACTCACAAATGTGTGTTTTATGTTAAATGCAGAATTTCAAAATTCGTATCCCTGATGCTGCTAAAAACTTGTATTAAAACTAGAGCAGAATAACCCTGCTACTTGACTCTCGCAAAGACTCCAGTGTTCTTCTTATACACCTGATGAAGGAGGTTGATGGGGCATTTACATGAAGAGTAAGCATGACTCATAAAGTGGAAAGTGTACAGTTGTGTAATGGGAAAATCTCCATGTTCTGCTGAGTTGCACATTTACGCAGGCATTTTTACTCAAACCTATGGACTTCCAGAAAGCTTTTGAGAATAAGCACAAGGAATTATTAAGAATTATTGCATTGCATTGCTTGAATTGCCTACCTGCTATATCAAATCTGTGAGTTCAATTTAGCATAGGATATTTCATAGCATCAGAACCAGACATAGTAATATGGAAACTTTTGATATCATCACATGAATGGGTCAGAGATGTGACTATGTCAGCTGGGAGATGGACTTCGTCATGGGGAAGTACAAGATGTTGTAAGTGTATGGCATCAAATAGTATCTTTCATGTCACTCAGCATAGCCCTTTCCCTGACCTTAAGACACTTACATAACAGGTTATATTTCATTAATGGCATCACTACAAGCTTTTGTGATGAAGGTATTTTATTGTCAATGGCCCTTTCCACAAAGCTATAAGTATTTACAAATAGATGTAACTCTATAAGCAATGGGAGTATTTTAATATGGTTATGCCTAGAAAACTTTGATTATAGTATCTGTGCATGGAAAACATCTCTGTTTCACAGATTCTCTTGTTTATTTTTTCCCACATGATGAAGGTCCAAATTGCATATAGGCAAGATTTGGTGGTTTAGCTGATGGAGGGGTTGGACAACGTAATTTCAGGTACTGTAAGACAGCTACAGTTTGGCCAAATACCTTCTCCAAATCAGTTTTCAAGTTGTTCAATTGGGACTTCCTTTATATTTTTCTTGATGCTTTCTAATACTGTCCCTATGGACCCAACAATAATTGGCACTATCTTCACCTTCTGCATAAGTTGCAAGGTAACTCAAAAGCTGAAGGCTTCATGTATGATATGTGCCCTTCATGAAATTCTCGGCCCTTAAATCATTTTGTATGTATGTATGCATGTATGTATATACGTATGTAATTACTCAGTTTTATTTCAAGATTTCTCGCCAATAGAGAAAGAGCTGATCCAAGGTTCCTTCATTGGAATTTCAACATCAGCAACAGGGTTTTTTGTATGTATGTATGTGTTGTAAGGAATTAATAATAATGGTACACCCCTCCCACGTGATGAATGGAATAACCTAATCACTATAAGTAAAGAGAAGTACATGAAGTACCAGAGTACATAGTAAGCAGTCAGAGATAGCTATGTCTTGCCTGGTTTTACTAAGCATACTGTATACCGAAGTGGGCGTCATAAAAATCCAACATTTTAAGAGATATAACAGTGGCGATGATGATTAAACCCCTCCTGAAGAATTAATAAACTCAACGGGGAATTAATTAACTGACGAGGAGTTAAGCTCACAAAAATTTTTGTTGTGTGAATTTTATGAACAAAATCATAAAATTATGGGAAATATGTTGGTGGGTGTGTTGAAGTTGCAAAAACAGCAGCAACAGCAGCTTAAAGAATGACAACAGCAGCAGCAGCTACAACTGCAAGAACAACAGCTGAAGCAACAACAACACCACCAACAACAACAACTGCAAGAGCAACAACAGAAGCAACAACGACAAATAATATTACAGTAACAAATGCTGTAGTTAATTAAGTCATCAGGAAATTCAGAAAAAGTGTTCTCGGCAGACTATGTTGCGACTCCATAATGGAGTTGAAATAGAAATCTGATGAAGGAATTACTTTCAAAGAATACTACAGAAGATATGAGTAAATCTTTGAGAAAGAATGTAAAGATTAGGATGAGATGAAAACGTACTTAATCTTGGGAAACCTGGTGCAACAGTACATGAACGATACAGTAATTATGTACTCTCAAGAAGACCTACCGACATAAGCTTTAATGATCCAGTAAGTATATTGTATAAACTTTTCAGTGAAAAATGCTCATTTTTCAATACATGTTGGAAGTGTCTGAATATAGAGGAAAACATTGACATGGACTACATCGCATATGCTGGTAGAGTAAAGAGGGAATGCGAGAAGTTTAAGCTGGACAAATTAATGCCAGATATGTTCAAATGCCTGATTTTTACACAGGGTCTTATTGCCAGAAAGGACACAGAAGTTAGAACTAGAATTCTTGAAAAGCTGGAACAAAATCAGGATGTAACGCTACAGCAAGTGTCAGAAGAATGTGAAAGAATAGTCAAATTAAGACATGACACAGATGAAATTGAATGTAAAGATTGTTTCCAAGTAAAGCAAGAGTGAAATTGTCCGAATAGGGATAAAGTGTTTTCTAAAAAATACAACAAACATCAGGATACAGACTCATGTTTTGCATGTGGAGGTATACATCTGAAGAAAAATCGTCCAATGAAAAAATTGGAATGTTTTTGTTGCGGAAATGTAGGACATATAAAGATGCACTCTAGAACAAAGATGACAAAATGTCAGAAGAAAGGAAAAAGAATAAATAGTATGTGATCAAAAGAAATTGGTACTATAACAATAAGGAAATTCGTGAAGGGGAAAATCAGAAATACAAGTATTAACATGCAATTATAAACTGGTAGTGATATCACCATTATAAACCAATTAAATCTAAAAAAAGTAGCCCATGGTATTACGGGAAAAATCTGTTTTTGGTGAATTTATATGCAATGTAACATTTCACGGCCAAAAAAAAAATGCAAAGATATATGTGTCAAAAAGTTTACTTATTTTATTCAGCACAGGGTGGATGAAACTATTCAAAATATGGAATACATTCATAAGTATTTTATATGGAAATATTATATTCGGTTCAGTCGAAGGTTTGAATGCAGCTGAGAGACTGAAACAAAAAATTATAGTAAAACAGAGTGGAACACCTGTATGAAAGCCAAAACGAAATGAAAAATTGCTCACAATAAAAAGCAAACATTGTTCAAAAGTAGATGTTCTATGGTTGAGACTACACATAAATTTCGTTGGTCTTTTAAATGGTTCTTACTATTTAGTGGTAGTGCTCTTACCACTAAGCCATGTGCCCCCACATCCCCTTGTATTGATAATATTCAATTCATACTGATTTCTATTGAAAAGTCTTGCACTTTTAATCCTACTTTATAAATATGTATACATGTAAAAGTTTTTGAATAGTTCAATAAATGCATATGCCAATCATAGTACAGCATAACTGCACTGACCTAAGGAGATAGTCCAATAAATTCTACTACAGTAAAGGTCATTAACCTAATTTTTGTCTACTGCATCCTCTGGTATGGTGTATATGTAAAACAAGAAACTAAATCCGAAATGAAAAAAAAAAAAAAATACACACACATATGCATGTATGTATGTATGAATGTATGAATTTATGTCTGTCTGTCTGTCTGTCTATCTCTCTATCTATATGTCTGTCTGTCTGTCTGTCTGTCTATCTATGTATCTATCTATCTATCTATCTATCTATCTATATATCTATCTATCTATATATCTATCTATCTATCTATCTATCTCTATCTATCTATCTATCTAATTATCTATCTATCTATCTAAAAAAAAGATGGGTGAATGTAGCAAGGATGGCACGTGTGAACGACGGAGCCATCTTGAGCATAACCCTATGAACAAGAAAAAATAAAAATAAAACAAAAAGGCAAAAGAGAGTCACTTACTGTTATAGTTTCTTCAATGAGAATATTGACCAAGGTTACCGTGGTCTTTTCCGTGGGCTTTTCCTTCCACGGCTAAACCTAAACTGTCCTCCCCTCTTTTTACACGAGAACATTACTGTGTGATACACGATCCCTATTGATCGGCCTTTCCTTTTCTTTTTTTTTCGATCCCTTTTGATCAAACTGCCCCTTTTTCCCTTCCTACGATCCCTTTTGATCGACACC
>NC_068983.1:49956469-49963191 GCF_001194135.2 Octopus bimaculoides
TCCTTCCCCCTCCCAAAAAGAAAAGCTCTACATTGTATTTGTCCCATCTTCGTTGAGCCCTGTGTGGCTAATAAAAGAAATGTATCTATCTATCTATCTATCTATCTATCTATCTCTATCTATCTATCTATCTCTATCTATTCATCTATCTATCAGTATCTACACATATGCACACACACATATACACACATGTATACATATATACATACAGACTTACATGCAAACACACACACACACACACACACACATAGATAGACAGGTATAGATATATTTATATATTTATTTATCCGAGTATATATATATATATATATATATATATATGGAAAGCGGATGTTAAACGATATATATATATATATATATATATATATATAAATGTATATCTATGCATATATACATGTGTATATGTGTGTGTGTGTGTGTGTGTGTGTGTGTGCATGTGTGTGTGTGTGTATGTATGTATGTATATATGTGTATATATATATATATAGAGAGAGAGAGAGAAATAGAAAGATATACATACATATCCATAAACATATATATACGTACATGCATATATGCATATAAGTATGTGTGTGCGTGTATGTATATGTATATATACATGTGTGTGTGTGTGCGTGTAGATATATTGATAGATACATCCTGGTACGGAACAGCCTCTGTCATTGAATGGAAACTAATGAATGTACATTATGGGAGAAATAATAAGGATAACATATGAATGGAAATAACTGACTTATAATTAGTGTTTTGGAAATGATAAAGACAGAGGCAAAAGAAAATGTATTTCTCATTCTTTTTTTCCTTTTTGTATACATACAAATATATTCGTCACACCCCCTAAAAACACATACATGCAATTGCCCTGATATTTCTCATTCAGTTCTGGTGAAATTAGTATTCTCTGATTCAAGTGTACCAGCCACCCTTTCTAAGCCTATCTTGGTATTTCTTCCTTAAATCTGGAATACTTTCTCCAATGTTAACATGTGACATATTTTTCTTTTCTCTGGCATGAATCATTTGATTGTTGTACATTTGTAGTACATCTCCACACTACTATAATTAATTATTTCTGTTGCTCACAACAAGCAAAATAAGGTATTGAAAAACTAGGAAAACAACAGCTGTATTTGTTTTTCAAGATTACTCTTTACTCTTTACTCTTTTACTTGTTTCAGTCATTTGACTGCGGCCATGCTGGAGCACGGCCTTTAGTCGAGCAAATCCACCCCAGGACTTATTCTTTGTAAGCCTAGTACTTATTCTATCGGTCTCTTTTTGCCGAACTGCTAAGTTACGGGGACGTAAACACACCAGCATCGGTTGTCAAGTGATGGTGGGGGTACAAATACAGACACACAAACACACATACATATATATACATATACATATATACGACGGGCTTCTTTCAGTTTCCGTCTACCAAATCCACTCACAAGGCTTTGGTTAGCCTGAGGCTATAGTAGAAGACACTTGCCCAAGATGCCACGCAGTGGGACTGAACCCGGAACCATGTGGTTGGTAAGCAAGCTACTTACCACACAGTTACTCCTACACTCCTGGCGGCAAAAGATAACCATCTCTGAGTATAACAAACTGGAGCTCCATTGATTATGATGAGAAGGGTTCCAGCTAATCTGATCAACGGAATAGCCTGCTTGTGAAATTAACATGCAAGTGGCTGAACATAAAACAGGTTGAATATTTAAGCTGGATATGGTTACTTTAAATGCTAAAGAATTAACTTGGCTAGCTACAATATTACATTTGATAGTTTTCATTATATATCACCACCAGGTAGCAAGCTGGCAGAATTGTCAGCATGGTGCAGAAAGTACTTAGCAGCATTCCTTTCATCTCTTCACATTCTCAATTCTACTTTGCTTTTCATGGTTTTGGGGTTGCTAAAATAAGTACTAGTCAAGTACTGGTGTTGAAGTAATTAGTTTGCCACCTCCCCTCAAAATTTCTAATCTTGTGTTAAAATTAAATAGAATAAGAGCACTCAGAGAATACAAACCTCTGCCAGGGCAACACCAATGTCCTCTCAAAGATTATGATTTTTAAAATGAGAATATCTGAAACAAGAGCACTTAGAGAGTGAAAACCTCCACTAGGGCAACACCAATGTCCTCTCAACGATTAGCCAGAGATGATTTTTAACATGAGAACATCTGAAACAAGAGCACTTAGAGAGTGCAAACCTCCATCAAGGCAACACTAATGTCCTCTCAATGATTAGCTGGAGATGATTTTTAAAATGAGAATATTTGAAACGAGCACTTAGAGAGTGCAAACCTCTGTCAAGGCAACATCAATGTCCTCTCAACGATTAGCCAGAGATGATTTTTAAAATGAGAATATCTGAAAAAAGAGCACTTAGAGAGCACAAACCTCTGTCAAGACAATACCAACGTCCTCTCAATGATTAGCC
The DNA here is from genome assembly GCF_001194135.2 of Octopus bimaculoides. Taxonomy (NCBI): domain Eukaryota; kingdom Metazoa; phylum Mollusca; class Cephalopoda; order Octopoda; family Octopodidae; genus Octopus; species Octopus bimaculoides. The sequence goes on from NC_068983.1 coordinate 49,958,904, forward strand.
ACAGATAACTTTTAAAAAGAGAATATTTGAAATGAGCACTTAGAGAGCGCAAACCTCCACCAAAGCAACACCAATGTCCTCTCAGCGATTAGCCAGAGATTAATTTTAAAATGAGAATATCTGAAATAAACTGGACTGTTCTCACAAATGAGAATACTAAAAATAAACCCACGCACTCTCAAAAATAAGTAAAAAAGCAGGATAAATACTCCAGAATCCTTGTCCAGTACCAGATCGATCCCAAAATCTCATCGGTTTGTGCTAGTCATGAGGCCAAACATCCCTGAAAGTTTCATTTGAATCCATCTAGCAGTTCTTGAGATATCATATCCAAGAACAAACAAACAAACATGACTGTAAACAATACTTCCACTTTTGCTAAGGCGAAGGTAATTATATATCATTACAGAAGCAAACTAGAAATGATAAAGACAAAATCAAACAAATATATAACAAAATAGTATGGGGTGTCTTTAACTGAGAATCATATCATATGATGAGTTTTTCTTATTTTAATGTAATGACTAGATTTATGGACAGATTCAACCAACATCTTGCTTATTATCAACATTTCTGAATTTATAACTCAAGAAAAGTTTTTAATAGATCATTATCAATGAGTTAAATCTTGTCTGAATTTTTGAAATAATAAGTTTCCATTATAATGTACTGTTATAGTCTGTCTATCCATCTAGTGTCCTCAGCTTAGTTGTTGAAGTCAGGATGTGATAATAGTTGTAGACACTGGTTTTCTTCTAGTTTCTCTAATGCACAACAATTGTGTCCAAATTCCTAATTATGGCTGTTATCAAATCCATAGGATTTAGCTAGTAAGTGTGAGTTCAAAACCTGGCTCAGACAAACAAAACATACTCTGGTTTAACTCTTTTTTTTTTACCATATTCTGTTGAGTTGCTCAGTGTTTCTTTCAATTAATTCTAAATATAACAAAGAATTTGTTATTGTTAGGCTAGTGTTAGGAACATAAATTTTGACTAAGGTTTGGTGGAAGATTTTAATTCAGAAGTTTTGTAAACAAGACATTTGTAACTACAGAACCAGAGGAGGTATGTATATACATACACACACACACATATATATATATATATATATGTATATTATTTATATTATAGTATATATAGCTATATGAATATATAGCTATATATTCTTCTTTAGTTTCCATCTACCAAATTCACTCACAAGGTTTTGGTCAGCATGAAGCTATAGAAGAAGACACTTGTCTAAGGTGTCACCTAAGAGGACTGAACCTGAAACCGTGCTGTTGGAAGGCAAGCTTCATACCACACAGCCACACCTGTGCCTATATTAATTTTTTTTGTCCTTCTTCAGGAGGATCATTTTGATGAGTTGGTTTGAAGGAAGGTCCTGTGGTTTATGGTCTTCATAAGCCCTTTGTTACTGGTGAGGTTTTCGTACTTGAAAAACTGTAGGTTAAACATTAAGCGCATGGAGGAATCTGTTGAATGAAGACCTAGATCATTAGTTTATGTGGAGTCTGAAATGATCTGAGACATTGCTGACGATGAGAGACAGAAGCTAGTTATTCAGATGGAACAGAATGGATGTGGTATGAAATCATACCAGTTCTTAGAAGCAAAGAGTGCTGCATTGGTGGTAATATAAGTAGAAAAAAGGGACAGCTTGTCTGTGGGACAGAAGCTGGAATATATTGGTGACAGACTTCCATGGCAATCAATTGGGTGACTTTTTTTGGGGGGATATTCGGTCTAAGATGTTTGTGAGTGAAGCAGCAGCACTGCTGCAGACATAGATGTTAGTCTTCTATTGTGGAACCCTGTTTAACTTTGAAGAGGGTTTGTTTCCTTTTTTTTTTTAGGAATAGTTTGATATATTGGAGAACAATCAATGACATTGCCGAGTATAAAGATTAAAGTTGTAGTTAGGAAAAAGTTTAGCTGACATGAAGGATTGGAAGCTATCTGAATATTGGAAAAGAGTTACCTGTATCATGATGACTCATACTGCATTTCAAAATGCTGAATTATGATTACTGTTAAATGCGAACACTGTAAATGCAGTAAGATATGTCATCGATGGCTGCAACAGAGACTATGAAGCTGTGGTCAGCGGATTGTGACACAGTAGGCACTCTGAGTGGGTATCTATGCTGAAATACATTCCCACAATTTTGAGCTAGGCCTTAGGCTCAATTCAGATAGCCATGTGAAGCTGCTATAAATTGTGGTTAAAACCTGACTGGAGAGGGTTGCTGCTAGAAAGTCATATGTGTGATACCAGAATTCATCTCGCCATACCACTGCAATGATTCATAAGTGCTAGCTGGAGAATTTCTACAACTATGCCAGTCCAAATTTCTGGCCTCCTGATCCTCCATTTGTTACCCTATTGGTTTTTATGGATGGATTGCATTTGAGAAAGACACCAATATCTCTGCCTGCAACACCAGAGCTGAGCTGGTGGCCAAGATTGCAAAGTTGTTCCAAGATCATTCCTGGGACACAGCAAGGAACGCATGTGCCATATCCTGAAGCCATCTTGAGAATGTGGGGGAAGCTGAGAACATTCTTATTCCCCAGCCATAATTTAGTCAAAAATTTTTGATTTTTTTAAAAATACTTTTATTTTTGGATGGAATATTGTGTTTTTTTTTTGTCTGCTTATGCAAACTGTTAAATTTATCCCCCAAACTCAGTATAATGAAAAGGAATAATAGCCACAAACATAGGACATTAATGCTGACATTGAAGGACCAAAGAAGAATCAGGTGAGATTAGATCTTAAAATGTAGGTTAAACATTTAAGTGCATGGAGGAAATTGTTGAATAAAACCCAAGAACATTAGTTTATGTGGAGTCCGAAATGAGCTGAGACATTACTGACGATGAGAGACAGAAGTTAGTTATTCTGATGGAATGGAATGGATGTGCTATGAAATCATACCAGTTCTTAGAAGCAAAGAGTGCTGTAGTGGTAGTAATATACGTAGAAAAAAGGGATAACATGTTACCTATATCACTTAAATATGAAATAATTGTGGAAGGCAGCGAGTTGGCAAAAATGTAAGCATACCAAATTGCTAGTTGTATTTCATGTCTTTATGTTCTGAGTTCAAATTCCATTGAGGTCAACTTTGCCTTTCATCCTTCTGGGGTCATTAAAGTATGTACCAGTCGAGCGCTGGGGTTGATGTAATACACTTACTTTCTCCCACAGAATTGCTGGCCTTGTGCCAAAATTTGAGATCAGTATGAAATAATAGTGGATTCTGAAAAATGACAACAGAACATGCTATAGGAAAATTGATGTCAAATAGGCAATTAGGATGATGCTGGAAAAATCAAAGTATAGATTCTTGATAAAATTAATATGGCTCTTTAGCAGTAAAATGTGTTTCACATGCTTTTGATAAAATTTTGTTTATTTTCCCCTAAGGAATAAGAATTCTGATTGAAGCTTTATTTTATTTTCCATCTGAAAGACTTGGAAGGTTTTATGGAATAAAAAAAAATATCAAAGCAAAGAAAGATTGAAAGCAATTAAAATTTTAGCATGAATCAAAATTCTATAGAAGGAAAACAAAAAAAAAAATTTGTAATACATTTTTTTTTATTTAAATTTCCCTCAGACGAAGAAAATATTTCAGTTTTCTCAATTCAAAAACAAAATCCCCAATTTTTTTTATAGTAAAGTGCAGACAAAATCTAGGCAGCTTGAAGGTTAAGAAATAGTTGAATCCAAGTTATCAAACATGTCAGTATACTGCTATGATGTTGAATGTCATAGAGATAAGGTGCGTGTTAGTCTCTAAAATGAAGATTTATGAATGTATATCCTTCCTTCCATTATGGACAGGATGATAGGTAAGAAAATGAATATGAAGAAAAAAAAAAACAACTGATACATATATATTACATGTGTGTGCATGTGAGTGTGTGTGTTTGTGTGTATTTGTGTGGGTGTGTGTATATGTATTTATATGTATGTGTACATATATATACATATATGTAAATATATAGGTATATATACATAAACATATATATATATTTATATAGATGTATATATGTGTATATATCTCTCTCTATATATATATGTAGGTATTTAAGTATTTATGTGTACATATGACTCTATATGTGTGTATGTGTATATATATGTATGTATACATATATATGTGTATATATGTATGTATATGTATGTATGTATATATATATATATATATATATATATATATATATATATGTATATATATATATTTATATATATATATGTATATATATATATTTATATA
>NC_068983.1:49963246-49965613 GCF_001194135.2 Octopus bimaculoides
TATATATATATATATATATATATATACACACACACACACACACACACACATATATATGTACATACATACAGAGAGAGAGAGAAAGGGAGGGAGGAAAATTCATGTAGTGGAATGTCAAGCTGAAAGAAATGCTGGTTGCCTTTGAATATAGTTTGTCAGATCAGATAGAGTTAGACCTTAAGGGACGAAACTTCATGATCAAAGGGTCCTTTGATAACTATTCATTCCACTGGTCTCTTATAAATAAAAAAAAAAAAGGAGGAAGTTATTTTTTTTTTTCCCTCTTTTCTTTAACATCGGGAGGGATCCTTCCTGCTACTGGGAAAATGATGAATAATGCAAAGACAATCTTTGCAGAGCAGAGCAATATTGCTCATTTACAGCCTAAAATTACAAAGAATAACAAGATACTGTAACAAGTTACAATATGTTGTACAACAAACATTTTCTACACAACAAAATTGGGAGAGAAAAAAACCCCAAACAAACAAACAAACAAAAATTGCAGATGTTAAAATAATGATGATTAGAGAGGAATTATAATTAACAAGTTTGTTCCTGTAGGAAGTCAATATGTCAAAAAATTCCTATGAACGCCAACGATATTTGACAAAAATTCTTGATGCAGGAGTGGCTGTGTGGTAAGTAGGTTCCTTACCAACCACATGGTTCAGGGTTCAGTCTCACTGCATGGTACCTTGGGCATGTGTCTTCTACTATAGCCTCGGGCTGACCAAAGCCTTGCAAGTGGATTTGGTAGACAGAAACTGAGAGAAGCTTGTCGTATATGTGCATATATATGTGTGTGTGTGTGTGTGTGTGTCTGTGTTTGTCCCCACCCCCACCCAACATTGCTTGACAACCGATGCTGGTGTGTTTACGTCTCCGTAACTTAGTGGTTTGGCAAAAGAGACTGATAGAATAAGTACTAGGCTTACAAAGAATAAGTCCTGGGGTCGATTTGCTTGACTAAAAGGTGGTACTTCAGCATGGCCACAGTCAAACGACTGAAACAAGTAAAAGAGTAAAAAGAGAGAAAAAAGCATTGTTATTTCTTAATATTTTGTTATTTCTTAATATTCTTAATATTACACCTATACAAATGGCCATATTTTCATGGGTAAAATAATGCATGACACATACTCTTTTACTCTTTTACTTGTTTCAGTCTTTTGACAGTGGCCATGCTGGAGCACCGTCTTTAGTTGAGCAAATTGACCCCAGGACTTATTCTTTGGAAGCCTAGTACTTATTCTATTGGTCTCTTTTTGACGAACCGCAAAGTTATGGGGACGTAAACACACCAGCCACGGCTGTCAAGCGATGTTGGGGGGAGGGACAAACAAAGATACAGAAACATATACACACACATACATAGACAGTGTCACATGACAACTTGCTGGGGCTGCCTGCTGGAGCCTAGCAGCGGGTATTTAAAGGGAAATTTTACAAGACAGTCAGTCAGCCGCAGATACTCGTTGTCGCTGCATGGAAGAGGCCAGGGAACAGAAGAAAGAAGGAGAAAGAAGACATGAACTCAACACCAGAGCTGAAGACACCTCTGAAAGGCGGGGCCCTGCCACATCATAATGGTAGGGTAATAGAGGAGAGGAGTTAGGGGCCAAAACCAGATGTGGTTCCTCCTGGTGATGTCTTGAGCTAACTGGATCTTATAAAGGAGCTCTTGTGGTAGCAGACCTCAAAACATGCTTGCAATTCCTCAGTATTAGAAATTATGGGTAGAAGATAAGTACAGAGAATAAGGGAAAGAGCACATAGCAACTTAGCATATTTCTGATTTTAAATCAAGATATAATTAAATATATGGATGAAGGCTAGGAGTTATACTTAAGAATTTTAATAAGAGGATACTTTAAGATATAAGAGAAATATTAAAACTTATATCTTAAAGTACCCCTTTTAAAATTTTTAAGAGAGAGAGGGGGGGAGGGTGAGAGAAAGCAAGAGCGTGAGAGTGCAAAAGAGAGCAAGGGAGAGTAGAGGAAGGGAGACAGATGGTGGTGAAGTGCCAGGGCGTACCTTCAAGGTACAGAGGTCAGAATATAAATGGTAGGGTGTTGCCAATGAGGAACGAATAAGAGGTAGAGTCTTCATATAAATGGGTGTGGATGGATTCAATGGCTGGTGAAACCTGGGTATATAAAGAGGGGTGGGGGAAACAGGATAGCAATGATGCAGTGAGTTGAGCAGTGAGGATAGGATTGGAGAGTGAGCGATAAGCATAAGCATAGGGCATGCGAAAAAGGAAATGTGAGGAAGGAAGAGGTGTAGTTTTTTGGTTTGTTGGGGTAGGTTGTGTGAAAAGTTCTATTATTATATGTGGGTGGAACCCACAGCATATATATA
>NC_068983.1:49965966-49966355 GCF_001194135.2 Octopus bimaculoides
TATATATATATATATATATATATATATATATGTATGTGTGTGTGTATTTGTATATATAATATATATATATGTGTGTACTCACACATACATGCATAAATACATATATACATACACACACGCATACACACACACGCATACACACACAATACATATACATAGATACATACGTACATACATACTACATACATATATATATATGTATATATAATATATATGTATATATTCATATGTATATATACACATGTAAAACCACCAACATTCTATCTTATATATATAATATATATGTATATATTCATATGTATATATACACATGTAAAACCAGCAACATTCTATCTTATATATATAATATATATGTATATATTCATATGTATATATACACATGTAAAACC
>NC_068983.1:49966578-49967922 GCF_001194135.2 Octopus bimaculoides
TATATATAATATATATGTATATATTCATATGTACATATACACACATAAAAACCAACATTCTGTCTTAGATATTCATGCACAATAAATAGTATCTTAAGCTGAGGGATTTTCAAATATTCAAATTGAGATATTCAGTGACATTGCGTGGAATTTATTTATGTTTTCATGTATTTGTTCGTTCCATTATACATTTGTTTGTTGCATTATCTATTTATGAATCTATTTAAATAAATACAGAAAATACACTAAAACAGAAAACATAAGCTAAAATTTTCTGGAAAGCAGTTACCAATATTTTAATACATGCGATTTAAAAGTCTCCCAGATCACTTTTGTCTTAACATGGTTTAGTGAAATATTTATCATAGAAAAATTAAAAAAAAAAATCTAAAGAAAAAGAATAAAGCAATATATACAAAACAAATTAAAAAATTTTAATTGCAACTTGCTATGTTTAGCTTCAGTTCAATTGCCCCCCATATGCGTACTGCCTGTTCATAGGTTATAATGAAACAAACATGATTAATGACTGAGTGTTAATGTTTAATGTATCTTAGCTACTATGACTTGCATATTTCATCCGTCCTTTGCTTGGTGAATTCTAAATCAAAATTGCCATGAAAGAAATTATTGTTCATTCTGTCTAGAAAACTTGGAATACTATAATCATATATTTCAACCGAATCATGATTATTATCAATGTGACTCATCGTTATGAATGGGGAATGTTGTCATTATCATAACCACTGTCTTCATAAGTGTTGTTGTTGTTGTTGTTGTTGTTATTGATGTCATTGCCATTGTCATCATGATTGTTGTTGTTTTATAGTCATCATCAACATAATTATCGTCATTATCATCGTCGTCATTGTCCTCGTCGTCGTCATCATTGTCGTCATCATAATCATCATAATCTTAATCTTCACTGTCATCATCCTCATCATCATCGTCGTCGTTGTCATCGTCTTCGCCGTCGTCATTGTCATCGTCGTCATCATCATCCTTGTCATCATCATAATGAACATAATCATAATCTTCATTGTCATCGTCATCATCATCGTCGTCGTCGTTATCATCATTGTCATCATCAACATCATCATAATCATAATCTTCATTATCATTCTCATCATCATCATCACTATTATCACCACCATAACCATGACCATTACAACTACCACCTCCACCATCCTCAACCACCACCACCACCACCACCACAACCGGCTTTGCCATTATTCCTATAATTTTTGATGCCGTCATCATCGTTACCACTGTTATCTTTATCACCATCATTGGAACGATCATTAACCTTCACAATCACAATCACCACCACCACCACCACCACCT
>NC_068983.1:49968326-49969316 GCF_001194135.2 Octopus bimaculoides
TTTATTTTATCAATATACTGCAGTATTTTTTTCTTTGTCAAAAATTAGAATTGTTTAACCCTTTAGCATTCAAATTATTTTGTTAAATGTAAGGGTAAAGATTCCTTTCAGTCGTGAATCACCATAAGATTGCACCTAAAAGCATTGTTTACATTATTTACATTTGATGGATATTTGTCCTCATCTTGTTTGTTGTTAACACAACGTTTCGGCTGATATACACTCCAACCTTCATCAGGTGTCTTGGGGAAATTTCGAACCTGGGTTCTCATTCCTAAGGTATTTTTCGATGTTATTATTATTATTATTATTATTATTATTACTATTCAGGTTACTGCCTGGTGGAATCGAACTCGGAATATTGGGGTTAGTAGCCTGTGCTCTTAACCACTATACCTCAAGGAAGGATAGGAAAATATTAGCTTTATAAGCCCTAAAATTTACTCCACAATTGCATGGGTATATGGCATAGTGGTTAAGATCGTGGGCTACTAACTCCTAGATTCCAAGTTCGATTCCAGGGAATGACCTGAATAATAATGATAATAATAATAGCATCGAAAAATACCTTGGGAATGAGAACCCAGGTTTGAAATTTCCTCAAGACACCTGATGAAGGCTGGAAGGTATGACAGCCGAAACGTTATGTTAACAACAAACAAGATGAGGACAAATATCCGTCAAATATAAATAATGTACATAATTCTCTGGGACACAAATCTAGGCAAGGTTGGAAGACCAGCAGTTGTCCATCCTCTCCATGGCACCGATGTTATCCAAGGGAAAGGGAAAAGCAAAGGGCGATACAGATTCACACCAGTGATGTCCACAGTGAACTGGAACAATTGGAAAAAAAGTGTCTTGCTCAAGAAAGCCTGGTACTTATTCTGTCATCTCTTCTGCCAAACCGCTAAGTTACAGGGATGTAAATACACCAACATTGGTTGTCAAGTGATGGTTGGGGTGACAAATGCAGACACACAAGCATAT
>NC_068983.1:49969326-49970210 GCF_001194135.2 Octopus bimaculoides
AAATCCACTCACAAGGCTTTGGTCAGCCTGAGGCTACAGTAGAAGACACATGCTTAGGGTGCCATGTAGTGGGGCTGAACCTGGAAACATGTGGTTGGTAAGCAAGCTTCTTACTATACAGCTACGCCTACACCTATACAAAATGTACTTCACAATGTACTTCACTAAAGGTGCCCAGGGTCTTGGTAGTAGTGTGAAACTGACTGATAAAATGAAGCCTACATTTTATGTTATAAAACAGGTTATTTGGTATTGAGCTTTTAAACTGAGATAGACAAGGCCATAAGTAAGGAAAGCATATATTTAGTTGAACTTATTTTCAAAATATAACTGCTTTGTCAGCATGGAAGATGAGCCTTAAAAGATGATGAAGATGGAGATGAGGGTGATCACAATGATGATGGTGATGATGATGAAGATGACAACGTTGATGAGGATGATAATTATGTTTATAATGATTATGATAAAGAAAGATAAGGTCAAAGTTGATTTAATTTCAACCCGATTTGAAATTAGAAGATGAAGCGATGTAACCAAATACAGATCTACTGGTTCTGATATCCACAGATATTTAATGAATTATTAATTGTACACTTCTTGTGTTTCCATTTTACTAGGTGCTGTTCTAACAGAATAATTGCACAAATATTGACCAGCTGATTCCAGTATTTCTTGTGATTTTCATATAGGCGCAGGAATGGCTGTGTGGTAAGTAGCTTGCTTTCCAACCACATGGTTCCGGGTTCAGTCCCACTGTGTGGCACCTTGGACAAGTGTCTTCTACTATAGCCTCGGGCCGACCAAAGCCTTGTGAGTGGATTTGGTAGATGGAAACTGAAAGAAACCTGTCGTATATATATATACATATATATATATATATATAT
>NC_068983.1:49970602-49971557 GCF_001194135.2 Octopus bimaculoides
ATATTTATATATATATATATATATATATATATAGGTGTAGGAGTGGCTGTGTGGTAAGTAGCTTGCTTACCAGTCACATGGTTCCAGGCTCAGTCCCACTGAATGGCACCTGGGGCAACTGTCTTCTACTATAGCCTCGGGCCGATCAAAGCCTTGTGAGTGGATTTGGTAGATGTAAGCTGAAAGAAGTGCGTTGTATTATGTATATATATATGTGTGTGTTTGTGTTTGTCCCCACAACATCGCTTGATAATTGATGCTGGTGTGTTTACATCCCCGTAACTTAGCGGTTCGGCAAAAGTGACTGATAGAATAAGTACTAGGCTTACAAAGAATAAGTCCTGGGGTTGATTTGCTCAACTAAACGCGGTGCTCCAGCATGGCCACAGTCATATAACTGAAACAAGAAAAAGAGTATAAAAGAATATTGGCCCACATTGTTCTCAGAAAGAGTTAAAGCTTTCTTCTTGGTATACCACTGAGTAGTCTATATCACAGGGCAAATAGCAGAATTTGATTTATAGAACAAATCCTATCCCACCCAATTCCATCAAATCCCATCCAATCTCAAGATATATCTACAAGAATTGAACTTCGCATTGCAAAGTTATGAAATAATGTTTATAAATCCTCTAGTGCTTCCAGTACTTTATCAGAGTGGAACTTAGCTTTGTCTAAACCATCTGCCACTAAATTTTATTGCAACTAGATACATGAAATCTTTCGTGCGAGATCGTTGCCAGTGCCCATGGACTGGCTCTTGTGCGAGTGAAACATGAGGTTTTTCGAGCGAGATCGTTGCCGGTGCCCCTGGACTGGCTCATGTGCGGGCGACACATGAAATCTTCCGAGCGGGATCGATGCCAGTGCCCCTGGACTGGCTCATGTGCGGGCGACACATGAAATCTTTCGAGCGAGATCGTTGCCGGTGCCCCTGGGCCAGCATGCGGGTGAC
>NC_068983.1:49972210-49973438 GCF_001194135.2 Octopus bimaculoides
TTTCGAGCGAGATCGTTGCCGGTGCCCCTGGACTGGCTCATGTGCGGGCGACACATGAAATCTTCCGAGCGGGATCGATGCCAGTGCCCCTGGACTGGCTCTTGTGCGGGTGGCACATAAAAGACACCATTTCGAGCGTGGCCGTTTTCGTGCGTGTGACACGTAAAAGCACCCACTACACTCTCTGAGTGGTTGGCGTTAGGAAGGGCATCCAGCTGTAGAACCTCTGCGAAATTAGATTGGAGCCTGGTGTTGCCATCCGGTTTCACTAGTCCTCAGTCAAATCGTCCAACCTATGCTAGCATGGAAGGCGGACGTTAAACGATGATGATGATGATGATGATGATACAGGAGATCAGCAAAATATTCATTCTATCTCCCAAGGATGCTGTTCTCTGCAGAGGTAAGGACCGCAGCCTAGTTTTTAATGGCAGGTATGAAAGAGAACTTCTTATGAAGTCAGCAGAGGGTCTGACAGAATGCTTAATTAGTTTAATTAAAGCAGTACGTTTCCAGTACCACCTGACTGGCCCTCATGCCAGTGGCACATAAAAGCACCCACTACACTCTCGGAGTGGTTGGCATTAGGAAAGGCATCCAGCTGTAGAAACTCTGCCAGATCAGATTGGAGCCTGGTGCAGCCATCTGGTTTGCCGGTCCTCAGTCAAATCGTCCAACCCATGCTAGCATGGAAAGCGGACGTTAAACGATGATGATGATGATGATGATGATGATGATGATGATGATGATGATGATGATGAAAGTCAGAGTTTAGTTTAACCTTAGTGATCCCACAATTTAGCCTTGGATGTTTTTACTGTCTCTGCTATAACTTTTCATACTTCTGTGTCTCACCTGCAGAAAAAGGGGTGATTTATTTCCAAACTAAGATTTTTATGCCTTCTTCTGTACCATCCAATCTCAAGATGTATCTGCCAAAGCAATTGAACTTAGCACTGCAAGCTAATGGAATTACTCCTTACTCTTTACTCTTCTATTTGTTTCAGTCATATGATTGCCGCCATGCTGGAGCACCACTTTTAGTTGAGAAAATCGACCCCAAGTTTTATTCTTTGTAAGCCTAGTACTTATTCTATCAGTCTCTTTTTGCCGAACCGCTAAGTTATGGGGAAGTAAACACACCAGCATCGGTTGTCAAGCGATGGTGGGGGGACAAACACAGACACACAAACACACATACATATATATATATATATATATATATATA
>NC_068983.1:49973501-49976672 GCF_001194135.2 Octopus bimaculoides
ATATATATGTATGTATTTTTATATATATACATACATATATATGACGGGCTTCTTTCAGTTTCCGTCTACCAAATCCACTCACAAGGCTTTGGTTGGCCCAATGCTAAAGTAGAAGACAGTTGCCCAAGGTGCCACGCAGTGGGACTGAACCTGGAACCATGTGGTTGGTAAGCAAGCTACTTACCACACAGCCACTCCTATGCCTTCTTGATAATTATAAAGATAGCAAACTGAAAATTAATCATAAAGACAGCAAACCATGCCAGAAAAAATGAAATGCTTAGCATCATTTCTTCCAATTTTACGTTCAAATACTGTATGGACTGATTTTGCATTTCATCCTTTCAAGTTTGATAAAATAAGAACCTGTTGAACCCTGGGTGGATGTACTTGTATTAACTCCTCCCTTGAAATTAGCTGGCCTTGTGTCACAATTTGAAACCAATTATAAAGTGCTCCAGGTTCTTATAGCAGTTACCTGTGCATATCACTACCATGTGGTGCATTTTTAATGCTGTATGAAATGTAACTAGCAAATGTTAAGAATCAAGGTGACAGGAACACAAAATGTCTGCAGTGATAGGATACAAAACCTCTTCAAACTTCAACTGCATGTTCGATTTGATTGCTTTTTTATCAACTGAAGCATATGTGATGTTTCAAATATTAAATTGGATAAAAACTTCCAGATGTTTTTAATGAAAAGCATGCCTATGTTGTATGTTGAAATATATGGGCTGATTGTTAAATTTATTGCTTTGTAATGTGTTGTTTGTAATGCGCAAGGAAATACTACACTAGTTCAGTTGGCTGCTTCAGTACAGGCCATAAATCCTTGGGTTTCTGAAGAAATCTATGCCACCAATGAAATTTATTGCTTCATCGTAAAATTTCAATAGGGTCATTTATGTTTGGCTTTCGACAGATTGCACTGACAGTTGGTGCTTGTTTCTGCTTTTTAATTCATTGTTTGTTATACCTCTTCTCTTAATTTAACAACATACCATAACGGAATCACCAAATACTAACCACCCACAACATCAACGCTCTCATCACATCACCATCAATAATAAACCCATCAAACAGCATTGGTAACAACAACAATAACAACAACAAAAGCACAAACAAAAAGCAGCAGCAATAACAATTACGATGGATCATTTGTTTAGTTCGTATAGGCAGAGGTTTAAACAAATGATTTAGTCACATTTAATCCAAAGCTTGACAGAATATTGAGAATAAAACCAAACTATATCACTAAATCAAAGTTCTACACTTGTTCAGTACATGTCATAAATCTGAACTCTGGCCATCAGCAAACCCGAAAAGAAAAAAAAAAAGGCAAAAACAGAATAAAACAAAAATAAAATTACAAGAGCAACATTGATAACATTTACATGACAAGATGTTAAAATATCGATTTTATTGTTGTTTCAAGGTGTAATAACAGTTTAGTAGCATTAACGAACAAAACAAACATTAATAAAAAAAGTCAAAAACAAACCAATATACAAAGAGAAATAAAAGCTACAAAGAGAATCAGTAACTCGGAGAAGCTGTTAATCTTCTCCTTAGGGGAAGAAAACATGGCAATAAAATTGAAGAAGTCGAAGATGTTTTGTAAATAGTTGAGTTGAGATGAAACAGATCAGAGATGATCTCATTCATATAAATTTTGTCTTCGTTTTTAGAAATGAGGCATAAAGTTTCTTATTTCTGTAGTGAGGAAATATGATGTTTTTACTTCAGTTACATCTGCCTCTCCATCCTCCATCCATCCTCCTCCATCCTCCATCTTCCACCCTCCTCCATTCTGCTTTCTCATCCTCCTCTTCTTCTTTCTCTTCATCCTCCTTGTCCTCATCCTCTTGGTCCGCCCCCGCTTCAACATCATCATCCCCACCATCCTCCTCCTTCTCATCATCGTCATCAACATCCCCCTTCTCCCCTCCCTCCCAGTCCTCTCCTCTAACACCCCTCCTCCCCTCCACCCCTTATTCTTCTCCTAATCATCATCATCATCATCATCATCATCATCTCACTTGCTCAATGATAATAATAATGATATTAATGATAATAATAATAATAATAATAATAATAATAATAATAATAATGATAATAATAATGCTAATAGTTTGGGAGGTTAGGCAGTTGTGGTTGATAAAAAAGGTGGTAGTAGTACCAATAATTGTCAGAGCCCTGGGAATAGCGAGTAAAAATTTTGAGAAGTACATGGAACAAATAGGGGTTGCAATAAGGGTGGAGTACTTGCAGAAAACAGCACTGCTTGGAACTGCTCGAATACTCCAGATGGTGCTCAAAAAATAAGGGGTGTTACCTTAGTTCGCTGGTAGTGAACAGCTGACACTGTAGTACATCTCCAGCGTTAGAATTATAATAATTCCGTAAATGATATTACATTAAAATTTGAAATAAGAATTTGGAGTATGCAAAGAGTAAAGGTCGTATCTATAATAATTGGTGTGTTGCAAACAGTAAGCAAAGGTATAGAGAAATGGCTGAAGGAGATTGGAATAGAATGACCAGTAGAGCTCCAACCGAAAGTTTGTCTCTTAGAGACAGCAAGGATTATCAGGAGGGTTCTAAACACTTGAAAGGCTTCTGAAAACTTGTGTATACCTAAGGTTAGAGGTTGTAATCTGCTATCCACAAAGATCTTACCAGGAATAAGACTGAACCTGTGCCAAACTCAAATGATAATAATATACATTAACATATATCGTCTTTGTCATTCCTCGTTATCACCATTGTTATAATGGCCATTTTTCTGGAAATGAAACAAGTTGTTCCTGCAATACCTGGTGAGAAGATCAAATGCATTTTGACCATCTTAAGATCTTCTTAATGATGTGTACTCACAACCAGCCGCATACACAGGTGAGAATTTTAACCCTTAGTTAAAGAAACCGTGACTAATATCTTCACCAATGCTGTGAGCAGATGCTGCGCTGGATGAAAATTTATTCAACTTTCATTATTCCTTTATCATTACTCATCAGAGCTTGTTCTCCATCTGTCTGTCTGTCTGTCTGTTTGTCTGTCTGTCAATCTATCTATCTAAATATCCATCTATCTTTTCATCTATTTATCTGTCTATATATATTTGTGTGCGTGTATATATATATATATATATATATATATATATATATA
>NC_068983.1:49978086-49979787 GCF_001194135.2 Octopus bimaculoides
ATATATATATATATATATATATATATATATATATATATACATATGTGAGGTGCTGAAAAATTTCTGGCTTTGAATAAAAGAAAATATAAGTGGATCAGTTAAGTATGATTTTATTCAGAATATTCTCATCTCAGATTCACACACTTATTGCAGCAGCCCTTCATATTTTCTAAGCTCTGTAATAGAACTCGGAAGGTTGGGCCTCCAGTCAGGCCTTTCACGATACCCTTAAAACCAGGAACTTTTAAACACACCCCTTTAAATATATATGTATGTGTGTGTGTGTGTGTGTGTGTGTGTGTGTATGTATCAATATATGATGAGATTCCACACAGTTACATGCCACTGGCACGAGGCCAGTCAGGCAGCACTGGCATCAACCACGTTGGTATGGTGCAACACACATACACACACACACACACACATATATGTATATACACACAGAAAGCTTCTTTCAGTTTCCATCTAATAAATTCACTCACAACGCTTTGGTCAGCCCAAGGCTGTAGAAGAAGACATTTGCCCAAGGTATCATACTGTGGGACTGAACCCGGAACCATATGGTTGGGAAGCAAGCTTCTTACCGCACAGCCACACCTGTGCTTATTAGTGTATAGTGTTTTAAAGCATGTGTATGTGTGTGCATGACTGATGCAGTGTAGAGGGAGGCACAACTATAGGAACATCGGATCATATTGTGCTAAAAATGGAAAATAACCATCTCTTCCCATACACCTGGAGGTATGGGAAGGAAAGGTGGGCTGGCAGAAATAAGTTTTAGACTAAGTCCATAGATATGTTCAGTATTCTTTTCCTTTCAAATATGTACAGTTCAATAATCTATATTGTTATTCAATTCATTTCCTGAAATATTTTGGGTTTTATTTTTATTTTTAAATTTTTACTTTAGGTCTTGTTTTTAAAACTAGATTAAACATATTTATTCATATATTTGAAACAAATTTTTATTTATTTATCTTTGGGTTGTTTTGTTTTTGTGTTCCTTACATTTCCTGGAAATTTTTGCGCTTGATTTTTATTCATTTTTATTTCGTATTTCATGATGTTTGTTTTCAGTTTTTCCTTTTTTTTTCTTTTTTTTTTTTTGGTTTAGTTTTGCAAAGTACCTTCATCACGATACAGGATGTAGAAGAATGTAAAAATAGAAGAACAGAACAGACTATATACGAATCATTGCCAAAACCATCACGGAATAATAAGATGATGGAAATCTTAGCAGGCAAAAAATAGAATTTAGTTGTAAATGTAAAGAAAATATTCATAAACAATAAATACAATACAGTGTCTATCTGCAATTTATCTTCAGCTTCTCTAATTTCCTGTTCTCTTTGCACCTGATTACATAGGAATTTTCAACATCTCAACTGAAATTTCATTCAAACATGCAACAAAATTTTTCAATGCTGTAATTTTTCCTCTATAGACAAGAGGTGTAGAAAATAATGTGCTGTATCGTGACTGTGAAACAATTTCACCTTCATTCGCATTTGAAATCTTTTACAATCACCAGCATATAAATAGTTTAAATAGCTGATTCAGGAGCAACCTCCTTTTATCAGAATATATATATATATATGTGTGTGTGTGTGTGTGTGTGTGTGTGTACATATATATACATATATATATATTATATTATATATATACATATATATATATTATATTATATATATATATATATAT
>NC_068983.1:49980109-49980628 GCF_001194135.2 Octopus bimaculoides
ATATATATATATATATATAATATATATATATATGTATATATGTATATATATGCATGCGTGTGTGTGTCAATATAAATGTAAATATAAATACACACGCATACAAATGTACAGCAAAAATATATACAAAAACATTTTTATTTAGTTTATGTCTAAATTAATATGCTTGTTATATTTTCTGTAAATGCAAACATACATATAGACATACATATTTATATATATATGTGCATACATATATACATACATCTATGTGTGTGCATGTGCGTGTGTATACATATATGTATGTATGTATAATATGTATGAGTACAAATATGCATAAAATAATCTATTCTTACTGCATATATTTAGAAATTTATTTAAGTTTGTGTATATACATATATTATTTATATATAATTAAATACACTCAAATGTGTGTCTATACATATATACGTACATAAGAACATACATACATGTATACAAATATATCAACCAGCCATATCCATCTTTATCTCGCTCTCTGTCTCTGTCTCTCTCTTTCTTTAT
>NC_068983.1:49981467-49989893 GCF_001194135.2 Octopus bimaculoides
ATTATTATTATTATTATTATTATTATTATTATTATTATTATTATTATTATTATTATTATTATTATTATTATTATTATTATTATTATTATTATTATTATTATTATTATTCAGTTGGTGAGCTGGCAGAAATGTTAGCATACCGGGTGAAATGCTTAGTGGTATTTCGTCTATCATTATTATTATTATTATTATTATTATTATTATTATTATTATTATTATTATTATTATTATCATTATTATTATTATTATTATTATTATTATTATTATTATTATTATTATTATTATCATTATTAACATTATTATTATTATTAAGGCGGCAAGCTGCAGAATTTTTAGCACTCCAAGAAAAATGCTTAGGAACATTTTGCTGGTCTTTGCATTCTGTGTTCAAATTCTCTTGTGGCGAACATTGCCTTTCATCATTTTGGGGCTGATAAAATATGTACCAGTTATATGCTGTCAACTTAATGTGACAGTCCCCTGAAGGGAATAACACAACTGTCGGTTAGACCTAGGAACCTACACTGCTTCCTGTCATCCTTGACACATTTTTTGTGTCCCTATGTTTACAAGGGGGGGATAGAAGGACACGAGAAATGTGTCAAGGCCGACAGGAAGTGGTGCAGCTTCCTAGGTCTAACCAACAGTAGTATTATTCTCTTCAGGGGACTGTCACATTAAGTTGACAGCATACAACTACTTCATCGTATCACTACTGCATAAATCTATCTGAGAGATTTAAAAATGTATTATTTCTAAATATGTACCAGTTGATCACTAGGGTCGATATAATTGACTTACCCCCAACCTTACATTATTAACCTTGAGCCAGAATTTGAAGCCATTATAAGTTTTTGCTGGTTTCTTATGCATTTATCTATGCCTTCACATGTAATTTATGTTTTGTCATTTATGCTTTACTCGTTACAGTCATTAGACTGTGGTCATGCTGGAACACTGCTAGAAGAATTCTTAGTCAAATTAATCAATCCTGATACTTAATGATTTTTTAAAGCCTGGTATTTATTCTGTCATATCTTTTGCTGAACCATTCAGTTACAGGGGTGTAAACACATGAACACTAGTTGTGAAGCAATGTGTGTCAGATGGGATTAGCAAACACAGACACAAAGACAAACAGACAGACACACATACATGCACACACATACACACACTCAAACATACGCACACACATATGTATGTATACAAAAGGCTTCTTTCAGTTTCCGCAAACCAAATTCATTCACAAGGCTTTGTTCAGCCTATGTCTAGAGTAAGAGACATTTTCACAACGTGCCACATAGTCAGATTGAACTTAGTACCACATGGTTGGGAAGCAAGCTTCTTACCCAGACACCCATGCCTACAGATGTAATATATAAAAATAGTGAACAAAACATTTGAGTGAGGTCGTTGCCAGTGCCGTTGGACTGACTCCTGTGCAGGTCGCATGTAGAAAACACCATTTGAGTGTGACCATTGCCAGTACCACCAGACTAGCCCTCGTGCCGGTGGCACATAAAAGCACCCACTACACTCTCGGAGTGGTTAGCACTAGGAAGGGCATCTAGCTGTAGAAACTCTGCCAGATCAGATCGGAGCCTGGTGCAGCCATCTGGTTCGCCAGTCCTCAGTCAAATCGTCCAACCCATGTTAGCATGGAAAGCAGACGTTAAACGATGATGATGATGATGATGATGATGACGATGATGATTCTAAATCAAAATACATAATTCAAGTCAAAGCACATAATTCTACATAGAAATATACCTTAGAAGGTACACCATTAAATTAGTTGTTTGTTAATCAGGGTGTTCATCTTAGTACGTATTGGCATATTATTATGTTCTCTGATGGGACACCTAATTCGACATGCTTCACTTCACCCGGCTGTCAAGAAATAAATATTTAATAATTCTGCTGGGAATTTTGCTAGATGTTATGTCAGATTCATTCTTGATGAGACACAGCTCTATGCCTGATAATGGAGAAGAGAAGGTTAGAGATATGGATGGTAGACTTGACAGAGTAAAAGGCAACTAGCCAAGAAATCAGTTGTTTATGTCACATTACAAGTTTTACACTGAGACAATACCCAAGACACTTAGGTGTTAATTACTGCATCTGCCAAGTTCTAAGTAGTATCATACAGGTGTTATTATTCCCTTACCGTGTTTGGCAACATTTCAACAACAATGGCTGTTATTTAGTCACAGCTCAGTCTTGTCTGAGCAGAACTCAGATCAAAGTTGTTCTAGTTCAAGCAGTAACAACATTATTTTTTTTTAATATCAGTGTATGTGTTCATTAATGTAACCTTTTCTAATGAGAGAGTGGGGTCTGATTTCAAGGAATTTTGCTCTTATTTCTAGCAAAGCAGGCATGACTGTTTAGTTTGCAAGCATGTAGTTTTGGTTTCAGTCCTGCTGCATAAACACCTTTGGCAAGCGCTTTCTACAATAGCTCTGGGCCAACCAATGTGTTGTGAGTGAATTTTGTAGATAGAAACTGTGAGAAAGAAAGATGGCGAACTGGCAGAAACGTCAGCATGCTGGGTGAAATACCTAGGGGTAATTCGTCTGTCTTTACGTTCTGAGTTCAAATTCTGCCTAGGTCGACTTTGCCTTTCATCCTTTTGGGGCTGATTAAATAAGTACCAGTTATGCACTGGGCTCAATATAATCGACTTAATCCATTTGTCTGTCCTTGTTTGTCCCCTCTGCATGTATCCCCTTGTGAGCAGTAAAGAAATAAGAAACTGTGACAAAGACTCTCATGTATGTGTGTATATATATATATATATATATATATATATATATATATATATATATATATATATATATATATATATATCCATGTATATTTGTATGTGTGTGTGTATGCTTGCATGTGTCTTTGTGTTTGACCTCTCCACTACTTGACAACATGTGTTGGTTTGTTTACTCTCAATAACTTAGCAATTCAGTGAAGGAAATCAATAAGATTCGTAGCAGACTTTGAAGTAAAAACAATTTTGCCGAGTAGATTCGTGTGACTAAATCCTTCAAGATGATGTCCCAGCATGGCTACCGTCTGAAAGAAATAAAAGATGAAAGAACATAATATTTCACAGAGTCTTCGTTTTTCATTCCAGTGTATGCTTTTTTGGTTTGTACAATCAAGTTGCTTTCAGCTTGTGAGGAAATCTGCCTGTGATAGGTAACCCTATTCAATAGAGCATTTCACATCTTCACCTGTTCTTTAGCTTCACAGAGAACCAACTGAAGTAGTGAAAGAGTGGATCAAAACACTAAATAAATAACATAGAGCTATTGATTAAATCACAAACAACTTTCTTACACAATGGAACTCAGCCTTAGCGATTTATAACTCTTGTTGATCCATGACACATTAAATAAAACACTAAAACTCTCATGGAATACCCTCAGCTTTTTACAACTTGTATTTTATAAATAAAAAGTAAACTACGATTAAGATTGTTTTAAAAGAAATATAGGTGTTTACGGTGCACTTTACTGTGAAGGAATACATATGCAGTGGTGCACATCATCAGAAGCATAAAGTTTTCCTAATTTCTTGGTATTCTTTTTGGCCTCACTTCAAAGAATCATAGAACACCATGCGGACAATATGTGACACACGAATGTGCTGTAGAACAGTTGGTGAAAAATGCATGATTTTACCTACTGACTGGAAGGGAGACAGGGAACAGTTTTAGTACCAGGGTTACATTGTAGGTGCATGAGAAGCTCTGGCTGAATGATTGTACTGAGAAAATAATATAATTTTTAAATTTTATATATTCATAGGGATGCAGTATATTGTTAATTACACTTTTGATCAGGAAACTTTAATGCTTTAGCATTCAGCTCACTCTGTCAAATGAGATGTTCCTTTATTCACACTGCTTTGAATCAATCATGTATTTTTTAGATTTCTACGATGTGATTGTTTACTTTTAGAATTACACTAAAAGGTCAGTATGAGAGACTGGTTCTGGCCAGTTTTAAAACAAGACAGGCAGAATATTTGGGCCAGATACGGCCACTTTAAATGTTGAAAAGTTAAGCATTTTTTCATAAGGGTTGTTAAAGTTTCGTTAGGAGGTGGTTTCAAATTTAAATGAGAGCAAAAAATTGTGATAAGCCAGAGGAAACAAACACCCATAAAGGCAGTTACCAGCTTCTACATGCTTGCTCAATCCACAACAGCAACTGAATGAATGCAACTGAAATAGCAGCTGACTGAATGTTTTAGCCTACAGACAATGATGGAGATGGGGGACATTTTTATTGCCAGGGGTAAATTGCCCTTACATAAGGAGTTCTGAATGAGTATTATTCTTTTACCCTTTCATTTGTTTCAGACATTTGACTGTGGCCATGCTGGAGCACAACCTTTAGTTGAATGGATCGACCCCAGGACTTATTTTTTGTAAGCCTCATGCGTGTTCTTTCGGTCTGTTTTGCCGAACTGCTACGTTACGGGGAAGTAAACACACCAACGTTGGTTGTCAAACGATAGTGGGGAGGGGGCATGAACTCAGACACACAAACATATACATATATATATATATATATATATATATATATATATATATATATGCATACACGATGAGCTTCTTTCAGTTTCCACCTACTAAATCTACTCATAAGGCTTTGGTTGGCTCGAGGCTATTGTAGAAGACACTTGCCCAAGGTGCCATGCAGTGCGACTGAACCTAAAACCATGTGGTTGGTAAGCAAGCTTCTTACCACACACCAATGCCTGGTCTCCCCCAAAATGCCTTTGATCATTGGTCAGCTCAATAGTGGCTGATGTGACATGGAGTTAACAGAAAGTAAAACCACATCTGCAACCTAGACCCTAATGACCAAAGTTGCCATTGCCATTACCATGACGACTGCCACCATGATACCACTATCACGACCACCACTATCATGACCACTGCCACCAACACCACTATTTTCATGCAATAAAATCTGGACTGTATTATCAAATGTGATTCTTAGTTTTTGAAAATGGTAAGTTATGGCTCAGTTTTCTTCCTTCCAGGGTTGATAAGTTAACACATTGACCTAAGGCAGAATTATTTGAAGGCTGGACAAAATGTTTTGCATAACTTGACCTGCCCAAACAGATGATGCAAGCATGTCTGTATCTAGCCAACAATATGGTGTCTTGTAACGGAGGCGGTAGAAACAACTTATATATTTTTCCATAAAGAATTCATGACTAACATATATTCTTATCAAGATAGTTATCAGTGAATGTATACAAGAACAAGAACGGAAAAAAAAGGACAATGTTACATAAATACAATAAAAATAATAACAGGACATAACAACAGGTGTCTTTCGACTAAGGACGAATTAAATTAAGCTGGCGTGTGTGGAAATAAAGCCTTACAGCAGGGATACAAGATTTCACAGGCACAGGGAGGAATATCGATGTTGCACGGACAACGGCCGGCCAAGAAAGAAAGATCAGGCTTGGCCGAACACCAGTCATGTGAGAAGAGAAGAGAGCGAGGTAGAGGCAGAGGGGCAAAAGAATTAAGGAGGGGCGACATCAAATGACAGGGTCACAGTGAAGTGAAAAGTGGAGGGAAAGTGAGCAAGAACAGATATATCAAAATGTTTGGGCTTCTTTTAGTTTCCATCTACCTGGTCAACTCACAAAGGTTTGGTCAGCTTGGGGCAATAGCCATGCAGTGGGATTGAACCTAGGACCATGTAGTTGAGAAGCAAACTTGTTACTACGCAACCATACCCTTGTGTATGTGCACTTGTGCATGTGTGTTTGTGCCTGTGTGTTTGTACCTGTGTTTGTTCCACCTACCTGACAACCAGGGCTGGATTGTTTACATCCTCATGACTTAGTGGTTTAAATAAAAAGAGAGACCAACATAATAAGAATCAGATCTTAAAATAAGAAGGTGATGCTCCAGCTTGGCTACAGTTCAATGACTGTGAAACAAGTAAAAGAATAAAAGAAAAAAAGATTATACAGAAATGGATAACAAATTCAGCTTCTATTCAGTTGAAATTAGAATTCCTGACTTTATAAATAAAATAAATTCTGTGATTCTAACCAACCAATACTTCATCCACACTGGCATTCTCTGCATTTTGATTGTAATAAAAGATATAGCTATGCATAACGACATGCTTCAAAACAAGATTTATTGAAATATAACATTCAATATGCCACTGTCACTATTATTTTCCATTTCTATTTTTACATCCTTCATGCTAGTTATGATAATATAAATTGAGAATAAAATCTGCTAATTAGTATAATCACATTTATGGTTTTCTCTCCACCATGTTCAGCTTTCTTTCCCTTTTTATATTTTTTCCTTATTAGCTGAAATTTCCAGTCTTTCTACATTAGTCGATTAGCATTTGCTGCTTTTTCTCTCTTACTCTTTCATATTTTTCTCAAGAGGTCTACCACATGGCTTTTTATTTTTGACCTGCTAGAAATAACTACTATATCTCCTTCAAATCGTACAGTAACAACTGAAAGGGGAAAAAGAAAATGAAACAAAAAAACGTTGGGTTATGTGAACCTGGCTTCACATACAAAAAAGGTAAAATGAGATGTCACAGATGGGATGCAAATGAGCAAGGTTAACATATGATTAAAGAGCAATAACACAGCAGCTACTCTGTCTTCCTTTAAGAGTTTGAATGAAATTATATGGGATTATGTGGAGGCGCAATGGCCCAGTGGTTAGGGCAGCGGACTCATGGTCAGAGGATCGCGGTTTCGTTTCCCAGACCGGGCGTTGTGAGTGTTTATTGAGCGAAAACACCTAAAAGCTCCACGAGGCTCCAGCAGGGGATGGTGGCGAACCTTGCTGTACTCTTTCACCACAACTTTCTCTCACTCTTACTTCCTGTTTCTGTTGTACCTGTAATTCAAAGGGCCAGCCTTGTCACACTGTATCATGCTTAATATCCCTGAGAACTACGTTATGGGTACACGTGTCTGTGGAGTGCTCAGCCACTTGCACGTTAATTTCATGAGCAGGCTGTTCTGTTGATCGGATCAACTGGAACCCTCGACATTGTAAGCGACTGAGTGCTAACAACAACAATATGGGATTATATATTAATATTTTATCGTCATGAAAAGTGATAAGCCTGTTGTTATGTTCTGAGTTCAAATTCGGCCAAGGTCAACTTTAGAGTTCATCCATTTGGGGTTGATAAAATAAGTACCAGTTGAGGACTGGGGTTGATATAATCAACACATACCCTCCTCTGAATTTACTGGCCTTGTGCCAAAACTTAAAACTAATGTATTATCTTCATGGAAGGTGGAAAACTGGAAGAATCATTAAAACGCTGGGCAAAATGCTCAGCAGCATTTTATCCATCTTTATGTTCTGAGTTCAAATTCCACCGAGGTTGACTTTGCCGTTCGTCCTTTCATGGTTGAGAAAATAAGTACCAGTTGAGTACTGGGGTCTAATGTAATCAACTTACCCCTTCCCTAAGCTTGCTGGCCTTGTGCTAAAATTTGAAACCAATATATTATCTGCATTTTATCAAAATAGAAAAAGACAAATATTTTAAAGAAAGCTCATTGTTCTGTGCTTGGTTGTATACATGCACACATAAACACACGCATGCGCATGTGTACACACACACAAGCATGTTTGTATATCACATGATCGACCAGAATATGGGATGCTGTTATATATCGCTTGTTACAATGCACTTTGCATCGTTTTTAGCTTTCAAGTGATACCACCCACCTAGCTAAGCAATTAGGCCAATAATTCCCCTGATCACAAGGCTATTCCACCACAGGGTTACCATTTGCAGATGAAGGGACTGCAGCAACTTGAAATGTAGGGTTTTGCTGAAGAGCACAATTTGTCACCCAGTTGGAAATTGAATGGAGAGTCAAATGATTATTATGAGGACAAAACCTTAACCACTAGGCCATATGCTTCACATATGTGCAAATATATATTTATAGGTGAGAAAGTTGGTATGTGAAAGCACATGGTTGGATGTATAAAAGATAAACAAGAGGCTTGTGCTATATGGTTAAAGTATATATTTAAATCATTATGTTAGAAAAATGTTATAAAATCTTGAGTATAGAAACATTGTTTTTGGAGAAATAACTGGTCTCGTATTTTCTTTTCAAATTTCTCTACCTGTATTGTAACATGTCTTTGCTCCGGTGTGAAGATATGTTACGATACAGGTAGAGAAATTTGAAAAGAAAATACGAAACCGGTTATTTCTCCAAAAACAATGTTTCTATACTCAAAATTTTATAACATTTTTCTAACATAACGATTTAAATATATACTTTAACCATATAACACAAGCCTTCTGTAGTTTTTTCACTCTTGTTTATCTGTAATATATATAAATACATATATATATATATATATATAT
>NC_068983.1:49993595-49997439 GCF_001194135.2 Octopus bimaculoides
TATATATATATATCTATCTATCTATCTATCTATCTATCTATCTCTCTCTCTCTCTCTCTCTCTATATATATATATATATATATATATATTTGGGTATCCTATGAATAATGCAGTTATTTTAAACTTCTTTTCTTCTTCAAAATTAAGATACACAAAGTTCTTTAATCTAAAATATACTCTACTTCAATTTCTATAATGCTCTTCCATCTATCTGGTAGACTTGCAAGGCCGCTCTTCCAAAATTTACTTGTCTGTGACAAAAAATACTCCTCCAATACTGTTCTGAAACAATGTCAAATCATACTGGGACCTGGTGCAGCTCGTCATTCAAACTGTCCAACCCATGCCAGCATGAAAAAAAGGACGTTAAATGATGATGATGATATATCTATCTATATATATATATTCTTTTATTCTTACTTGTTTCAGTCATTTCACTGCGACCATGCTGGAGCACCACCTTTAGTCGAACAAATCAACCCCAGGTCTTATTCTTTGTATATATATATATATATATATATATATATATATATATAGGGAAGTTTAACAAAAAAACACAAAAGACAAAGACAAGTGGTGTAGACAACAAATAGATGTATTAGTATAACGTTTGGGAATTGAAAAATGAACACAGAAAGAAACATATATATATATATATATATATACATACATACATACATACACACACACACACACACACATATACAGATACATACACATATGCACACAAGCATATGTATTTTTGTGTATGTGTGGGCATGTTTGTATTTGCATGTGAATAAGGAAATAAATGGCGAGATACATTAAACGAACGGAGCATATGTCAGCAGAAAGGCTGAGAATTGCTTGTTCTAAGACCATTTTCTCTGATCTTTCTTATCATTCTTATTCTCCCATCTTTATTTCTCTTCCGTTGCCATTTTATTTCTCCCTCCCCCTGTCTCTTTCTCTCCCTAGTTTTTCTCTACTTCTTTCGCTTCTCATCTTTCATTTTCTTTGGTCATAATATTTTTTTTTCCTCTCCAATTTTCTCACAAACCCCTTATTCAACTATGAAATCCATACTAATCAATACTTTTTCTCCAAGGTCTTCCATCTCTCCTGAACACATCTCTTAACTTCAGACCTCTTTCTCTTCGTTCTTTTTCCCCAAAATTTTCTTCCTCTCTCATCCTCTCTCTCTCTCTCCTTCTTTGTTTCTATCACATTTCTCCTGCCTCTCTTTTCCTCTCTTCCTCTATTCTTATACCTCTTCTTGGTTACTTCTCTCTACTCCCAAACTTACTTTAATCTATCCTTTTTTTGCCATCACTATTACTATGTCTCTCTTTCTCTCTCTCTCCCTCACTTAGTTTCTTTTTAGCTCTTTCTTCTTCTCTCTGTCTCTCTCTTTCTCTTTCCTTGTTTCTCTCATATTTTCTCCATCTCTCCTTCCAATACTCCCTGGTTATACCTTAGTATTCTCAAACTCCAATCTATGCATTCCATCCACTCTACTCTCTCTTCCTGTCTCTTTCTCCATCCCTCTCTGTCCCTCTCTCTCTCTCTCTCTCTCTCTCTCCCTCTCTCTTTCGTCATCTTTCTCTATCTCTCCAATTACTTTCTCCTCCATATATATTATTTCTGTCTATATCATCTTTTTCACTGCAACCACGCCACTTCTCACCCTAGTTCGTTTTGATTCCTCCTCCCCAATTTACTTCTACCTCTACCCTCCACCCTCCACCTCCAACTCCCCATCCTCACCACCGTTTTGCTTCCCTTCCCTCCACCCCACCCCCACCCACCACTCAATTTTTCTCTTTGATTCCATTTCAGTAAAATTGCATTTTTCGTTCCAGCCTAATTATCCATTCCAAACTGTATTAGCAGTTGCAATATCAACAGAGACACCAGTAGCAACAGCAGCAACAGTAGTAGCAGCAGCAGCTGTAGCAGGGGTGTAGAATTCTAGTGGAGCAAGTAATATTAGATCTGTCATAATTTTTGTTGTTATATGATGTAGTAGTGGCGGCGGTGGCGGCGGCGGCGGCGGTGGTGGCGGTGGTGGTGGTGATGGTAGTGACTATATGGTGTTGTTATATCATGTTGATACTGTTACATGGTGTAGTAATACGATATTCATGTTGCTGTATGACGTGCTGTTATATGATATCGCTATACGACGTTTGTGTTATTCTATGATGTCGATGTATTGATGATGTTATGGTTGTAATAATGCTGTTGGTGTTGTAATAATGATGTTGCGTAATCTTACAATATTGTGTTGTTATTACACAATATTGTGTGGTATTACAATATGATGATGTTTTTGTATTATGATGGCGATGCTGTCAAATGATGTTTTTGTATGATGGTTCATTTTGCAATATGGTGTTGTTACGTATTGTTCGTGTTATTATATAATGCTGAGCGTTGTTATACGTTTTTTTTTTTAGAATATGATGGTATTGTTGTTATATGTTGTATGATACTCATTTTGTAATATGATGTTGTTATATGTTGTTCATGTCATTATATGATGTTAGAGTTGTTACATAACGTTGCTATATGATGCTGATAATGGTTATATGGTGTTGTTAGGATATGGTAATGTTGTTGTTATATGGTAATGGTGTTGCTGTATGATAATGTTGTCATATGATGAAGGTGGTGAGCTGGCAGAAACGTTAGCACGCCGGGCGAAATGCTTAGCAGTATTTCGTCTGTCTTTACGTTCTGAGTTCAAATTCCGCCGAGGTCGACTTTACCTTTCATCCTTTCGGGGTCGATAAATTAAGTGCCAGTTGTGTACTGGGGTCGATATTATCGACAGGCTCCCTCTCTAAAAATTTTGGGCCTTGTACCTAGAGTAAAAAAATAAAAGAATGTCGTCATATAATGTTGATATTTCAACAGGGTGTTGTTATACGATGTTACTAAAAGGTGTTGTTACATGACGTTGTTATATGATGTTGCTTATGATGATATTGTTGTAATATGATATTGATATTGTAACATGATGCTGTGTACAATACTGATAATGGTTATTTGGTGTTGTTATATAATAGCGATGTTATATGATGCATGGTGCTCATTTTGTAATATGGTGTCATTACAACATGTTTATGTCATATGAATTTGGTGTTGTTATATATGATGTTGATGTGGGAATACAGTTGCTGGCATAGCTGTGTGGTAAGAGATTTGCTTTCTAACCATATGGTTCCAGGTTCGGTCTCACTGCGCAGTATCTTGGGCAAGTGGTTTTTGTTATAGTCATGGGCCAACCAAAGCCTTGAGAGTGGATTTGGTAGATGGAAACTGAAAGAAGCTTGTCATATATATGTATATGGGTGTTCTATATTTTAGAGATGAGGATTTCTTATTTCTTTACTACTCACAAGTGGCTACACACAGAGGGGACACACAAGGACAGACAAACACATTAAATCGATTATATCGAGGCCAGTGCGTAACTGCTACTTATTTAATCGACCCCGAAAGGATGAAAGGCAAAGTCGACCTAGGCGGAATTTGAACTCAGAACGTAGCAGCACACGAAATACCGCTAAGCATTTCGCCCGGCATGCTAACGTTTCTGCCAGCTCGCCGCCTTACAGATGAGGACTTCTGTACATTATTTACATTATTTACATTGTGTCCACATCTTGTTTGTTGTTACCACAGCGTTTCGGCTGATTTACTCTCCAGCCGTCATCAGGTGTCCTGGTAGAATTTTGAACCCAGCCCTGGGTTCTCAATCCTAAAGTATTTCTTTTTTTTGCTAATGCTATTATTATTATTATTATTATTATTATTATTATTATTATTATTATTATTATTTATTCAAGGCGCTGCCTGG
>NC_068983.1:49997594-49999222 GCF_001194135.2 Octopus bimaculoides
AAGAAGAAGAAGAAGAAGAAGAAGAAGAAGAAGAAGAAGAAGAAGAAGAAGAAGAAGAAGAAGAAGAAGAAGAAGAAGAACAACAACAACAACATCAACAACAACAACAGCAACAACAACATCGAAAAATACCTTAAGTATGAGAACCCAGGTTCGAAATTTCCCCAAGATACCTGATGAAGACTAGAGGGTATATCAGCCAAAATGTGTTAACAACAAACAAGATGAGGACAAATATCCGTCAAATGTAAATAATGTAAATAATGTACAGCCGTCTGATTATCTAAAACAGCCATAGAATTTGAACCCGTTTCCTCTTACTTTGTGCATTCAAATTATAATAAAGTGTTATTAGAATATTAAGTGAAAAGTAAAAATGAGTGAATTCAATATTAATCAGGTGAATATATTGGTTCCTTTGCTTAAATATATGTAGACGCTTCTTTTGCTTGAATATGTCGACTTGTGCTGGATATTAATAGTTTCTGTTTGTATCCTACTGAAGAAGTATAAATTAAAGATGTGGACACAATGTAAATAATGTAAATAATGTACAGAAAATAACCATAGCGAGGGACATTCCACAGTTGAATTAGAACAGTCAGAAACAGCGAAAGAAGACATGCACCCAATACCAGAGCTGAAGACACCTCCGAAAGGAGGGGCCCCGCACGTCAAAACGGTAGAGGAGTAGGGGCCGAAACCGGACGTGGTTCCTCCTGATGATGTCTTGAGCTAACTGGATCCTATAAAGGAGCTGTTGTGGTAGCAGACCATGAAACATGGTTGAAATTCCTTCCTGTTGTTTTCAAAGGCTGATGAAATTGTAAGCAAATAAAAGCCTAAGCTCACTGCTTTCTTATTTGAACTGTCGGTATACTTCAAGTACATTATTTACAATGGACGGATAAGTGTCCTCATCTTGTTTGTTGTTATCACAACAATTTGGCTGATGTATTCTCCAGCCTTCATTAGGTGTTCTTATTGAATTTTGGACCCAAGCTTTTATTTGACTAATGGGGTACACTGTTCTCATTGCAAAGTACGTTGCTGATGTTATTTTACGGTTGATATTATTGTTGAAGTCCCTGCCTGGGATTGAATTTAAAATCCAAGGGTTAGTAGCCCACGCTCTTATCAGATTCTAAGTTCACAGCAACGCACCTTAGGAATGAAAACAGTGTACCACATTAGTCAAATAAAGGGTTAGGTTCAAAATTCCACCAGAACACCTGATGAAGGCTGGAGAATACATCAGCCAAAACATTATGATAACAACAAACAAAATGAGGATTCCTTTAGTGATTAGCTGGCACCGACGTTTCGCTGGCATTTCAAAAGTGTTGCATGAAAGTCACCAGCATGTGGCGAAAAAATATCCCAGTTTCAAACAGATATTTCCTCAGCCGTCCATTCCTTTCGACGGAATAAGAACATAAAAGAATTATTGACCTCTATATCTGACTCCAAGAAAACGAACATTGGAGTATCTGCACGCTGTACCTTAAAGAACAGCCGCAAGAGAGGTAAGCCCTGTTCATTGTGCAGCAACATGAGTGAAGTGAATTCCATCAGAAATCATAACAGAAATGTTATGATTTATACAGAAGGGGGAACATGTAAATATT
>NC_068983.1:49999285-50009419 GCF_001194135.2 Octopus bimaculoides
CAGTAGTTCAACAGAACTTGCTGAACATTTCGTTTCAAGCGGCTGCAATTTTGAAGAAGACTTGAAAGTGCACATTCTCAAAAAATATTCTGAATCTACCCGACTTTCACTTCTCAGAATGTATGAGGAGAAATATGTTTGCGGGTTATTGACATCACGCCCTGGAGGAATGAATAAGATGACAGGAGAATATCATCAAATTTATACAAAACTGTTTGAATATTCTTCTTTCTCTCTTTTTCTTTTCTTTTTTTCTGTCGTTTTCCTTTTTCTATTTTTTTCTTCCTTTCTGTCTGTTATAAAACTTAAAAACTGATGATGTCATTCCATCAACGTATGGACGCTGGTTACTCCCGTTCATAGTTTATGTTTAGATTTCTGAAATTTTGAATTTTTAATCACCTTTTGTTTTGAACTTGACAAAGACAGACGTACTGTCGAAATATGGTTCAACGAATAAAACATTTATACAATCGAATCGCGCTCTTCGTCTTGACTATTTACCTCCGTGAAGAGATACGTCAATCCTTTTTAAAATTTCATTATTATTATTATTATTATTATTATTATTATTATTATTATTATTATTATTATTATTATTATTCAGTAGTTTCATTTTTATAGCTCTTATGGTTACTGTATTGAAAGTAGGATGTGTGCAGTGCCCAGTAGTGCACTTTTCTGTATGTTATATATACTTGTAAGTCCTGGTGTTTATTATTATTATTATTATTATTATTATTATAACAATGAGCGGCTGAGGAAATATCTGTTTGAAACTGGGATATATGTGTGTATGTGTGTGTGTGTATGTTATGTCTGTGTGTCTGTGTTGGTCCCCCAACATCGCTTGACAACCGAGGCTGGTGTGTTTACGTCCCCGTAACATAGTGGTTCGGCAAAAGACACCGATAGAATATGTACTAGGCTTACAAAGAATAAGTCCTGGGGTCGATTAGTTTGACTAAATCTCTTACTCCCCCATAATAATTGCTGAAAAGCCATATTGGATAACACAGCCTTAAGCATCTAAAAATGTAAAGGACAAATTAGGTGTGGTTGAAACACCTTTACTCTTTACTCTTTTACTTGTTTCAGTCATTTGACTGCGGCCATGCTGGAGCACCGCCTTTTGTCGAGCAAATCGACCCCAGAACTTATTCTTTGTAAGCCTAGTACTTATTCTACCGGTCTTTTTTGCCGAACCGCTAAGTTACGGGGACATAAACACACCAGCATTGGTTGTCAAGCGATGTTGGCGGGGAGTTTCCATCAACCAAATCCACTCACAAGGCCTTGGTCGGCCCGAGGCTATAGTAGAAGACGCTTGTCCAAGGTGCGACGCAGTGAGAATGAACCCGAAACCATGTAGTTGGTAAGAAAAGATACTTACCTCACAGCCACTCCTGCGCCTATACAGCCACTCCTGCACCTTTGAGCAAAGTTCTACCTAAATAGTGTTAACCTAGGTTTTAACAACAACAATATATTAGTAATAGCAGTGGTTGTGGTGGCACCATGGATCCCAAATATGTGCTTAGTTTTTGATTTGCTTATGAGATGATCGTGTAATCTAGAACAGTTAGCACTGGCAATTTTAGGGTGGTGTTGGGTGTACTATCATAAACAAACGGAAGCAAAAAGCAATGGAATGATACCAGAAACAGCAGAACTTCAGATTAATTGTCTTCCAGGATAGAGTTTTCGGTCTTTATGTTCTTCAAGATCAAGAAGTCAATCTCCAAAGAATTGACTTCTTGTGTTGTTGTTGTTGTCATTTTTGTTTTTCTTATTGTTGCTGTACTTGTTTTTGTTATTGTTTTTGTTGTGTTGTTGTTGATGTTACGTCAATGTTGCTGTTCATATTGTTGTTGCTTTAAGGCGACGAGCTGGCAGAAACGTTAGCACGCCGGGCAAAATGCTTAGCAGTATTTCGTCTGCCTTTATGTTCTGAGTTCAAATTCCGCCGGGGTCGACTTTCCCTTTCATCCTTTCGGAGTCAATAAATTAAGTACCAGTTGTGCACTGGGGTCGATCTAATCGACTGGCCTCCTCTCCAAAATTTGCGGGCCTTGTACCTAGAGTAGAAAACAATATTGTTGTTGCTTTCATTGTTGCTGCTTAATTCCAACCTAGTCCTGATCAAGCAGACCTAATGGCCAAAGGCATTCTATATGTCACCATTTATCTCGTTTCTTGCTATGCAAAGAACAGAGAATATTATGTGTGTCAATATTTTTGAAGAACATAACGTGTGATTGCGGCAGGTTTGATTGCTATTTCTAGCTGGTCGAGCAACCATTAAGTCGTTCACTCCTTGGCTTGTGACTTCCAGTGTTGATAAACCAAGGTTATACAGAGTTTAAAAGAAAATTGAATGAAGCATTGTGTGAATGAAGAAAATCAATAAGCGAAACAGCAGAGAGCAGTATTCGAATCAGAAACAGCAGCAGTGGTGTAAGCTGGCTGCTAGCAAAGCCAGGAACGATATAAGAGAGAAGGAGAGAGAGAGGTGGAGGGTAAAGAGAACTAGAAAGAGAAGGAAAGAGAGAGAGAGAGGAGGAAATACAGAAGAGAAGAAGATAGATAAGAGAGGGGGTGTAGTTGTTATTCTGTAGCTTACAGGTCATTCTGGTCAGGCAGGCCTTTGTCACAGAGGTAATCAGTCAAACATCTATATGTTGATCCACGTATCAGTTGTTCCTCATACATCATACCACACGCTACAAGTGGACGACGATGCGTACTACTGAGAGGTACTTTGTAGTACTGTGTAGTGCTGTGTTGTGCTTTGAAGTGCTGTACTATATTGTCTAGTGCTGTGCATTCCTAGTGCAGATTTGTTATTTAGCTTCAGATCAGCTCTGATGGAGTAGATCTCAGTTTAAAGGAGTTCAAGCCTTTGATCAACTAGATTTTGTTTTGCTTTGCTTTTTTTTTGTTGTTGCCTAAAGCTAAGGTGGCAAATTTGTTGAGCTGTTACAACATCACAAGGAATACTTTGTGTTATGTGCTTCGTTGTACACTGAGTTCAAATTCCATGAACGTCAACTTTACTTTTCATTCTTCTGGGTCGACAAATAAAGTACTAATATTTCTGTTGCTGTTCATTTACATGCTGCTCTTAATCAAGGAAACCTATAGATGAAGGTGATCCAGACATGACCATCACACCTTATTTTTAGATGTAGCATTTCTATAACTACGTTGTCCACATTTTTCTTTCTTTTCTTAAGGTTTAAAATAGATTTGGCTGTTATTACTTGTTATCATTACTAGTTTTTATTACTATAGTATTGTTATTACTATAGCGAATGTGATGCAGAGGTAGGAAGAAACTAGTGATAGCGATAATCTGATCACCTCCCCACCCATGAGAGATGAAATTTAAAACTAACTACAACCGTAACAGTCCCATGAAAGGGAAGTATACTACTGCTATTTATTCCTAGGAAGCACTGCTTCCTGTCGGCCTTGACACATTTCCCGTATCCTATGTTTACAAAGGGGGAGATAAGCACCTCTACCAAGCAAAGCCAGCATCCAGAGACTAGTTTCTGAGTCATTGCTTATCTCCCCCTTTGTAAACATAATGACACAAGACATGTGTCAAGGCCAACAGGAAGCGGTGCTTCCTAGGACTAAATAGCAGTAGTATTCTTCCCTTCCAAGGGACTGTCACATTAAGTTGACAACATACCACCACTTTATCGTGTTACTTGTGTATAAATCTCTCTGAGAGATTTAGAAATGTATCATTTCTATGTCCTCGCCTCTTCCTGCAAACCTAGAGGAACTCGAGCAGATAATTACCACCGCACTGGAGACTGTTACCCAAGACATGCTGCAGCGTGTTTGCGAGGAGCTGGACTACCGACTTGACGTGTGTCGCGTCTCAGGTGTTGCGCATATTTGAACATTTATGAAATCGTTCATGGAATCCACATACCTTTGAATTTCTCATTCAAATTTGAAGGAATAAATCTTATGATGCTCAGCATTAAACCTGTTTAGTTTTGCTTGCTTTAACTATGTAGTTTCTGTGATATTTACAGGATCGCGGTTTTGATTCCCAGCCCGGGCGTTGTGAGTGTTTATTGAGCGAAAATACCCACAGCTCCACGAGGCTCCGGCAGGGGATGGTGGCGAACCCTGCTGTACTCTTTCACCACAACTTTCTCTCGCTCTTACTTCCTGTTTCTGTTGTGCCTGTAATTCAAAGGGTCAGCCTTGTCACACTGTATCACGCTGAATATCTCCGAGAACTACGTTAAGGGTACATGTGTCTGTGAAGTGCTCAGCCACATGTACGTTAATTTCACGAGCAGGCTATTCCGTTGATCGGATCAACTGGAACCCTCGACGTCGTAAGCGACGGAGTTCCAACAAAACATCTCAAATCATATCAAATTTTTTGAAACATCCTGTATTTCCTAGCTTTTTCAAGTATTCAATGAACTGGGCGCTGAAACTAGTGTCTGAAACGTATCCAGATGTTAAAATTAGATTATGCTGACGACAAGGCATTATTTGTGCCACCCTACACTCAGCGGCAGTTAGTGCAACATGTGGTGGACATACATTAATTAAGAATAAGTGGACAGATCAACACCAGAAATGCAATGGTTATGCTTGCCAGTATTCTGAAAAAACAAAAATCAAAAATTATAATTACACTGAACTCTGAATAACTTCATATATTTTTCATTATGAGGAAGTGAATTTCTGAGTTCAAATTCCGCTGAGGTTGACTTTGCCTTTATCCTTTCGATAAATTAAATACCAGTCGACTGGCCCCCCTCTCCAAAAGTTTCGGGCCTTGTGCCTAGAGTAGAAAAGATTATGAAGAAGTGTATTACTTTATATATCTCTTATTATATAAAACTTTTATATCACTTGTTAAGTATATTTTAATTAATTAAGCCTATTTTCTCCTAGATTCGAAATTTTCTTTATATCAATGTTGTTTTCCCTCTCACTCAGGAGTAAATTGAAAAGAAAAAAAAAATACTCGTAATTTAGAATTGACTTCTAATTTATGGCAATGGGACCATCTAAGAAGAACAAGGGAGCTTCTGAAACAGAAGAGCTCTCGAATAAATTGTTTTATGGTATGTTGATACTTCCTTGTCATATTTAGAACTTAAAACACTCTGGGGTCGATTGCTTACTTCCTATTCTATCCCAAGTCTTCAGTGAAAGAAAATGAATTACCATGATAAATCAGACAATACGAATAAGTTATTTGAAAAATACTTAAAATTATTGATTAAAAAATAGAGAGAGAGGAGAGGTTCAAGATAAACCGTATGTGAACAGAAGTGTACTGAGTGTGTTTAGAATCGTCACAGCTATTGGTCTGTAGTATTTGCTCGGTTTATAGCATTTAAAATAATTGTTTCTTTTTTTTTTCTGGTTGTTGTATTGCTCCAGGTCAGGTTTCAGTGAGAAGATCTATTAACAAAATTTGTTCAACCACTGGCGTTGGTTAATAAGGAACTTTTTTTTTTCAGAGTTTAATAAAGCTTTTGATATCAATTCACTTGAGACAGCTTCTGGTTTAATGATACAAAATTTCTGTTATAAAGTGTCCTAAATTAAACCCCCCCATCAAAAATTTCATGTTAATACGTGCCCCAAACTCCGGCTTAATAATAGTACCTTATGCTATTAAACACATGGTGTCCCTTGGCGGATAGTTCATACAAGGGAGATAATCATTCCGTCATAATATTTGATGGGGTTAAAAGTTTGAAATTGAAAGTAAGGAATAAGGAAAAAGGTGCATAGAATACCCTTTTATTTTTCTCTTTGTTGCAGACCCATTACGAAGTTTTTAAAATTTCTAATCACTGGGAATTATGTATTGCACTATTTCCTTATTAAAAAAAAAATATCTGCATGATATAACCCAAACGTAGGGATTCAGTGCATTTCAACAGAAATATGGTAGTAAGAGTAAGCCAATGTGTTGTTTTAAGACAATAGAGTCCCGTTTAAGGTAGATCTGACATTTCTTTGTTGTCACATGATTTGTAGTGTGTTGTCATTATTGTCGCGATAGTAGTTTAGTCCTAGTTTAATTCACATTAAACATCCATTTAATTTTCAGCCCATAGTATATCTAAGCCATATTATCTAGTGTGTCCTTCACCAAAAACATTTCTTAACCATACGGGTACCTATCCTCTGGTTTGTATTCACAAGTGTAGTAAAAGACAAATAACATACGGTACGTTTTACTGACGTGTCATTTTATTCGTGAAACTCGGCGATTAATATTATTGGTTTACTTTGAAAATTTTCACCCTATCAGTCTA
Source organism: Octopus bimaculoides (assembly GCF_001194135.2). Classification (NCBI taxonomy): domain Eukaryota; kingdom Metazoa; phylum Mollusca; class Cephalopoda; order Octopoda; family Octopodidae; genus Octopus; species Octopus bimaculoides. The sequence continues at coordinate 50,005,606 of NC_068983.1, forward strand.
ATTTTTCGTGTGTAGGGAACAGCTTGGTTAAATGAAATAAAAATCTCAATTCTTTCGTTTTATTATTAATCATTTACAAGTTTGGAAACGTAATATTTATCATGTTTAAGGCAGTGAGCTTATAGAATCGTTAACACGCTGGGCAAAATGATTAACGGCATTTCATTAATCTTTACGTTCCGAGTTCAAATTTCCTTTTGGGGTCGATAAAATTAGTGCCATTTAAGCACTAAAGCAGATGTAATCGATGAAACCCCATACCTGAAATTACTGGCCTTGTACCAAAATGTGAAACCATGTTAAATGTTTTTAATAACATAATTTTTGAAATACAAAACAAATGCATTTAAATATTATATGATTTATGGGCAACAGCAATGAAGTCAAAGGAAGAATAGTTATTCGTTTATCAAAGAAGATCTTATTGATAAGTAGTGAATAAATTAGAAGCTTCCATATGTTCCGTATTTTGATTTTATAGCTAACAATGACATCTCGATCTTTTTTGCGAATGAATCTCAGCATTTGCAGGATACAAAAATTTAAGTGTATGGTTCACAGAAAAAGTAGTTGGACGGTGCGTTATAAAAAAAGCACAGTTATCTGCTATATGCGGTTGACTGTTAATACACGATTATTAATCATCGGTAGTTTGACTTCTGACAAAAAATAAAAAAAAATAAAAGAAAAAGAAGCTGAAAGTACATAGAGACTTGTACTATATACCGATTGCTTAACATCATCTCAGATCACCCGATACTGTTTTACCCTTGGCTATAGTCATAGCTTCATTTCAACACAAAATGGCCTAATGCAATAAGCAATGTTGTGCAAACCCTTCCAGGGTTTGGCTCATTGAGGCTATCGTCGGATAGAAATCATGCAAACGAATATTCACCTCAATTTACTAAGTCATTAAAAATGAAATGTCCGATTTTCTTATACAAGTTTGACAGTCGTTAACTCTCTAATGTTTTATCCTGACAATTATTTGTTTTACAACATTGAAGAGTTGCATCATCACTTTTCGAAATGCAATTCCATGGTGTCTGATTATATTGTGAGTTTTCTCTTGCAAATCAATTTTTGTGAACCCATGGATGGATAAAAAAAATCGCGTTGTTTATGAATATAAGATCCGTCGTGGAACCAATGCATTCCAGAGAGTGCTAAATATCAATGAGGTGTTTGTTGAAGATGTGGCGAATGTGCGCACTGTACGTCGACGGTTTAAGAAGTTCCAGTCTGGTGACTTTACTCGTGAAAATCAGCTCCATGGTAGATTTGGAACCAAGGTGGATAATGAGCTGGAAATTGTAGTGGAAGCGGATACATCTCAAACTACGCGTGAGTTAGCAGCAAAGTTTGATGTTTCGATTCCAGCTGAATTGGACCCTCTGAAACAAATCGGCAAGGTAAAAAAGTTGGACAAGTGGGTACCACATGAACTGAACGAGCATCAAATGACACGTAGTCTTGAAACTCGCTGATCTTTGATGTCACAGCATAAAGCCGAACGATTTTTGCATCTTATTGTTACGTGTGATGAAAAATGGATTCTTTTCAACAATAGCAAGCGTTCTGCACGGTGGCTGGATAGCGACAAAGTCCCGAAACACAATCCAAAAAAAGAATATTCACCCCAACAAGCTAATGGTGTCTGTTTGGTGGTCCAGCGCTGGTGTTATTCACTACAACCTCATGAGAACTGGTGAGTCAATTACAGCGGATGTATTCCTCAACCAACTGGAAGAAATGATGAGTGAACTTGTAATTAAATAACTGAGATTAGTCAATAGAGCCAAGCCAATTCTCTTGCAATACAATGCTCGACCACATGTTGCACAAAGAACGCTACTCAAGTTACAGAAACTGAACTTAGAAGTACTCTTTCATCCACCATATTTACCAGACCTTGCACCAACTGACTATCACGTTTTCCAGACATTAGAAAACTTTTTGCAAGGAATAAATTTCAAATCTGAAGAAGATGTAAAAACAGCCTTTCGTGATTTCATCACTTCTTGCTCTCCAGAATTCTTCGCTGCTGGCATAAATAAGCTACTGATAAAATGTTAAAATTGTGTTGATAATTTAAATGCATACTTTGGTTAACTGCATTGCTTTTTGCTGAGATAAAGTAAAATAAACTTTCAGTTCAAAATCGGACATTTCTTTCTTAATGACCTGATTCAAATTAATAACGTAACGTAGAGGGATATATAATAGAAAATCTTTTCTTCAGCAGAACAACACGTCATCTCAAATATGAATAAAATGCAAATAGATACAAATTGAAATTATAAATCGCATTCAATAGTTTCTATAGTTAATGTACAAAATACATTAATACAAGAATACACAGAAAACTATTATGGAGAGTAAAAAAATTATACTGCTAAGAATCGTCTTTCTAAAACAACGCTGATATACATACATACATACATACATGTGTTTGTGTGCGTGCGCGCGTGATATATACAGTATGTATTCTTTCGGCAATACATATACAAAAATTGGAACGATACAGAGAAGATTAGCATGACCCCTGCGCAAGGACGACACGAAAATTCATTAAGCGTCCCATACTTTTTATGAAGGTGGTGCTCCAGTATGGCCACAGCCAAATGACTGAAATATGTAAAAGAACAAAAGACTGTCTTTGTATAGTCCGTCTGTACGTGTGTTTTTATTGTCGTCTGTTACGCTCTCGTTCCGTTTTTCGGATTTATACATATAGCGGCGTCCATACACCTTTTGCTTAGCTCCTAAGTAAGTATACATCTAAATTCTGTACGACTTCCTTCTTTCTTTCCTCTCTTCTTTTTCTCGCCCCCCTCCCTCACTTACTTGGCATTCTCTTTCTTTCCATTTTTCTTTTTCTGGCTCTCCATCTCTCACATTTCTTGGCATCCTCTTTCTATAATCTCTCTACTTTCCTCTGTTATCTCCCTTGTACCTTTCCCTCTGTCTGTCTGTCTGTCTGTCTGTCTCTCTAGTTCCTTCCATAATTCTTCAATCCTTCTGCTCCCTACCTTTCTCTGTTCCTCCTACGTGATCGGTACGCGGCCAAGCATGATCTTTATTTCTTGGCCTGACTGCCGCTCATACAACATCTTATTTTCCTGTCTCCTGATTCCAACTATGTTTGTAGCCGCAAGGCTTCCACTTCACACGCAACTTTTCTTGTCCTTTGAGTCGAAAGACACCAGTTCTTATTCGTGTTGTTTGTATTTGTAATCGTGTAGCATTTTCTCCGTTTTCTCGCTTTTTGTGCATGTTGTTGCACATATTCACTGGCTTCCTTCCAAAAATTTAATGCCCAAAATTTAGCTTGCATTTTTTGGGCCTAGCAATTTTGAATATTCTTAAGTGTAACAAGCCGAAACTGTAGTGATGATTGGAAGCTTGACTGATAAATACAAACCCATGAATGTTCCGTTCTGTCCGTATGTTTTTATTGTAGTCCGTTACGTTCTTGTTTCTTTTTGGGATATATATATATATATATATATTTAATAAAGAGAATGAATGGGAGAAAGAGAGCCTGCCTTATGTCGACCCAATAGAGGGACCAGCTATCCGAGTTGATAGTACCAGGGTAGATAAAGCAATTAAGAGTATGAAGACCGGGAAAGCCCCCGGCCCATCAGGAATCACTGCAGAGATGCTCAAAATATCTGGCAGTGTTGGCTATAGCCTAGTCACCCGTATTACGAACCAGGTGATACACGAAGGAGTCATACCCTATGACTGGTGTAGCAGCATCATAGTCAACTGCTACAAAGGTAAAGGGGACGCTTTAGATACAAAT
>NC_068983.1:50010758-50011705 GCF_001194135.2 Octopus bimaculoides
ACATAAAAGACACCATTTCGAGCGTGGCCGTTTTCGTGCGGGTGACACGTAAAAGCACCCACTACACTCTCTGAGTGGTTGGCGTTAGGAAGGGCATCCAGCTGTAGAAACTCTGCCAAATCAGACTGGAGCCTGGTGTTGCCATCCGGTTTCACCAGTCCTCAGTCAAATCGTCCAACCCATGCTAGCATGGAAGGCGGACGTTAAACGATGATGATGATGATATATATATATATATATATATATACGAGGGTGAGTCAACAAGTAATGCCATTTTGTTTAGGACAGGTATAATTACCCACACAGGAACATGTATCATACATCAAAATGAAGCTGTTACTCTGTGGATCACACCCCTACTTCTCAACATAGTCACCGTTTCTCTCAATAGCAATGTTCCACCTTCGAATGAGAGCATGTATCCTTGCCCCGTAAAATTCTGTTGACTGTTCTTTGAGCCACTTCTTCACTACAATTTTCACTTCCTCGACACTGGAATAATATTTGCTTCTCAAACCCTCTTTCATGGGGGCCGAAGAGATTATAGTCCAGTGACGATGATATTCCAGAGAAGAGGACAAAGCAAAAAGAGTTATAATCTAATAAAAGTGGTTACGTAACTGCTACAACTTTATTGTTCACTAATTTGCATTAATGCTCAATATTCACTTGTGCTTTACGGTAAAGCTTAACAATATTGAATTCTGATAACTGGCTAAAAGAAAATCATATGTGTCTATGTACATACATACATACATACATACATACATACATACGTATATAATACGTGCATATGTACATAAATATTGTACTCATACACATATGATGTAGCAGCAGTCTGATAGTATGTAACATTAACTGCCACACTGAATTGCATATGGTTTTATCAGCCACATAGTTACGTAGTAAATTATATAAAATATTTTTGCAGATGAATATATATATAT
>NC_068983.1:50011971-50018821 GCF_001194135.2 Octopus bimaculoides
TATATATACATATACATACATATATAGGGTGTTCAAAAGGTCTCTCGGCAGTAGGTATTTAATGTGGTTTTTTTTGGCGATTCTTGTACACTGATCCTTTATTTGTTCCCCAGAAAAAAAAAGATGTAGCGCCATGGTGATGCGCAGGATGAAAAAAAAATCTCTGTGGAGAAACGTTTTGAACACCCTGTGTATATGTATATATATACATTCATAGTGAGAATTAACAAAAAAAAAATAAAGACGAAGACGGGTGTGTAAACAACAAACAGATGCATTAGTTTAACGCTCGAGAAGTGAGAAAATCTTTTACGTTTCGAGCCTTCGCTCTTCGACTGAAAAGAACACAGAAATAAACAGGGAGAGAAAATAAAAAAAGGTTTAGTGGCTAGCGATCTATCATGGCGAATGCCGGTGTCCTTTTATATTCCGTATAATAGCAGTTCGACGAACCGGTATCGATATAAGAAGTATCAGAATAATAACAAAAAAAGAAAAAATGATAATAATGGAGTTGTACGATAATCTCAATCTCTTAGAAATAATGCTCCAGTATGGCCGTTCTTCACTGACTGAAAGTACTAAAAGTGATAATGCGAAAAAGAAAAAATACCAGAATGTCTTTTATTATTTTAGCTGTTCAACATTCGACAGTTTTATTTCGTCTATTCATTTATAAATGTTAGTCAGATATCACCTTTTTTTTTACATTGGCAGAATTTACATTTGGCACAATTTGGTTAATTTACTTATTTATGATTTGAACTAGTCTTTGAACAAATTTTACATTTACTGCCTCTTTCTCGCCACCTCCTAGTTATATAATATAATATTTCCGAAACAAACATAGAACAAAATGCAAAACTTGCTGAATTCGTTTTGCGGCAATGTAATGGTTTACCTCTAAGACAGTCTGGTTTTGTAGACAGAGAACAAAAATGTCGAAACCACGATCATATCTATTATTAATATTATTATTATTCTTTTCTACTCTAGGCACAAGACACGAAATTTTTGGGGAGGGGAGCAGTCGATTAGGTCGACCCCAATACGCAACTGGAACTTAATTTATCGACTCCGAAAGGATGAAAGGCAAAATCGACCACGGCGGAATTTAAACTCAGAACGCAAAGATAGACAAAATACCGTTAAGCATTTTACCCGGCGTGGTAACGTTTCTGCCAAGTCGTCGCCTTGCATTTGTATTATTATCATTATTATTATTATTATTATTATTATTATTATTATTGTTGTTGTTGTTGTTGTTGTTGTTGTTGTTGTTGTTGTTGTTGTTATTATTATTATTATTATTATTATTATTATTATTATTATTATTATTATTATTATTATTATTTTATGTTTGACTTTTGTTTTGCATTTGTACAAGTTGGATCCAAGTCTCACCCAGAGACCTCAAGAGACAACAAGTTAGAAGTTCATGTAGGTGTTATGCCTAGGGTACCATATATTTGGATTTGTACAGTTTTGTTCAAGTGAATGTTTAAGAAACCATAAGAAAATTATGTTTGCTTTAAAATTTGAGATCACATAGACAGTATTTTACGTAGGATTATTATTATTATTATTATTATTATTATTATTATTATTATTATTATTAAGGCAGTGAGATAAAGTGGTGAACTGGCAGAATCATCTGGAAGATGCTTAGCGGCATTTCGACCGTCTTTACGTTCTGCGTTCAAATCTGGCGCCGAAGTCGACTTTCCCTTTCTTCATTTTGGAGTCGATAAAATAAATACCAGCTGATCACTGGGGTCGATGTAATCGACTCGCCCCACTCCTAAAAATGTTTATGTTCTGCGCCTATCATAGGAAGATTTCTTATTCTTTTCCCGTTTTTAGGCAGAGAGTAATGAAGGGCTTATCATTTAATGTGTCCTATTTCTAGGTGAATGACCGTGGTTTAGTGGTTAGGGTACTCGGCTCGCAACCATAAGGTCGTGAGTTCAATTCCCGGTGGCATGTTGAGTCCTTGAGCAAGACACCTTATTTCACATGCTCCAGTTCACTCAGCAGGCAAAAATGAGTAGTACCTGTATTTCAAAGGGGCCAGATCTGTCACATTTTGTGTCATGCTGAATGTCCCTGAGAACAAGGTTAAGAGTACACGTGTTTGTGGAATGCTCAGACGCTTGCACATTAATTTCAAGAGCTGGCTGTTCTGTTGATCGGATCAACTGGGACCCTCGTCGTCGTAAGCGATGGAGTACCAATTATTTCTATGTGGTGCTGCTCTAATTTGTAGGCGATTTTGCAAACTGAGGAATCAAGTTAACGCTCTATCGTTGGCCATAGGTGTAAGCCAGCTGCACAGCTTGTTACCTACCAATTGATACTTAGTTACAGAGCAAGAAATGGCTGCCTATAACAATACTGTTTCAAATTTTGGCCAGTAATTTTGAGGGGACGTGCAAGTTGATAACATTAATCTCAATTGTTGATTGGTATTTTATTTGACTGACCCTGAAGGGAGGAAAAGCCAAGCAGGCCTCGGTGAAATTTGAATTCAGAAAGTAAAGACCCGGAAGAAATATCACTAAGCAATTTTTTTAGACGTACTAACGATTCTCCCAGCTTGTCGACTTGAACGCCGAATTGAATTCTTCAACTTGACGAATGTTGGCGATACTTATAAACCCAGCCGTATCGTTTGTAACAAACTGATTAATACTTACTCAAAAATGGCTGCCAATATTTGTTAACAATAATATCTAGAATTGAGCTCTTCTTCAACAGACGAATGTTCAAGCGCCAACACTTTAAATAAAATGAAGAATGATAATTATGGATTTCATTTAGGTAGAAAGCCAGCAATTTTGAAGAAGAGAAGTTAGTAGATACCAGAAAATTGTGTCCCTGACTGGAACTTTATTTTATCAACTCTGGAGGAATTAAAATCAAATTTGTCTAAAGAGCCGAAGTAAATATGCAAAGCATTTTACCCAACGCTCTTATTACTCAGCTTGCTTACTGAAGAGAAATCCTTATGTAGTCTCTTAGATTGCTAGAAATATCAGTCGAATGTCATTTAAATTAGACTATTATATCAATAAGAGGTCAGAACACATTCAATACTATGATCCTAAGTGTTTGATACTTAAAAAGGAACAAAATGATCACGGCTAGAAAGCCTTTGATCATAAATAAAATTGTTCCAAGCCAATATGGGTCTAATTAACAATATAACGAGTCTCCTTCACCCTGTCTCCTTCAATGAAGACGCGTACATTCAACATTGAGGTCTCTGATATGCATAAGACAAAATAATCATTATTGGGACGCCTATGATTACATTCATTCTCAAAAAGGAACAGAATCAGATTAAAGTTTATGTAGATGGTGCAAATCTACTGAGTAACAGATGACCGCTGTAATATAAACATATGAATGGTGTTTCGATTCTTGTATCAGTCTGCATGTCGAAATAACAGGTGAAGTACATTCGGAAAAAGAATATATATATATATATATGAAGTGCAGAAGAGGTAGACTTGCATTTAAAGTTTATAATTGCTTAATAGTATAACAAATTCCTAATGAAAATAGAAAACATCTACTTCAAGGAAATCAAGTCAATTAATTAAAATACAGATGAACTTTAAACTTACAGACATTATATTACGAAACGTCGGTGTTAAAGTGTCTCATCAGTTGTATATTACCCGCAATAATTAACTAAGTTAATGATGCGAGGATCGAAATTTTGCACCGTGTTTCACGTTCACCGTACTTACTTTCACTTTTAAAGGCTCGTCGCTATTTCACACAGTATAAACATTAAAATAGCTACGCTATAGGGAAAGTTTTGATATTTAACACCATCACCAACAAAAGAGAAAAAAGAAAAGGAAAAATGGAATATTAAGTAAAAAAAGTTACTAAAACAGACTATTCATTTTTTAAAAATTCCCTCTGGGAAATCGTATAAATAAAATGAAGAAATATATTGTTCTGAATTGTCTGAAAGGTTTAGCTATGAGAAAGTAAATGTCAGGCATTTAAAATGATTTAAACATATTTTCCTATAGAATCATACACAAAAGAAACTCGTGATCAACTAACTTTAGCTAAAATATGATCGAGGATATTCCCCAACGGAAAAAAGAAAAAAAAAACAAAAAGAAAAAACAATTAACAAAAAAACGAAGAAGCAAGAAAAAAAGGATGCTGGTGGTGCTAGTGGAGGTGATGATGATACTGCTGCTGATGATGATATGAAGAAGATGGTGGCAGTAGTGATGGTGCGGATGAACGGAAGAATAAGTATACAAATAAAATTTTATTCTTTATTATTGTCATAAAGGTGACGGATGAGGGGACATTTGTAAATAGCACAATTATCCTCCAGGCTAAAAATAAATGCATAAATGCAAATAGAAGAACCTTTTCCTGTGGGTATATGATTCAGTAAAAAAGCAAACGGAGCTTTTCTTTTTTTTTCCTCCCTCTATGAATAGTTTAATCATCCAAAAATATTATACAAAATCCGGTAAAGATACTGAATAGACACGTAGCATTTCACAACAGTTGACGACATCAAGCCTTAAACATGAATTGATTTCAAATAAATATAAAATAACTATGACACAAAAGACATAAAAATACTATTCAACGAATCAACGAAATGGGAAGAAGATATCTTTCCAACTATAACCAACCACTTTAAATAAATCTGGATGCGTTGGGTATGGATTTAAAGCAGTAGTCGAAGTTGAAGTATGCTTGAAAACAATGTAAGACAGCTGCATCATCTTTGATCATAACACTGCTGGATCAAGGGTAATCTGGGATAAACAACAACTTTGCGATTTATAATTCTAGAGAAACCTAACATAGTCATACGACATTTTAGAAATAGCAAGTGAAATCACCCGTTGTTAATACATCAGATTTTCTGACAAACAAGAGAGCACATATTGGTTATTATAACCCTAAAGAAGTTATCGTTATGCTTGGAATAATGACGGGATGGTAAATGCTTTTGATCATTCACACTAGAAACAGAGAAAATAATGAAATTTTGATGTATACAACTCACCCGAAATCCATTATAGGAATGGTATGTTTTCTTTTTCGTTTTTGCAGCAGAGTTTAATTTCGCTTTCAGTATTTCATTTGACTTTATTGCAGAATGTATCAAGGTAAAAAGTCAAAGAAAAGAATCACAGAAAAATTACTGCAATTTGTTTCTGTTTCATTGTTATACCCTAATTTATTAGCAAGGGTTTTTAATTTTCTTTGTATTATATATTTTTGGTACAAAGAAAAGCTATTGCATAATACTCAGGCAAAAATCAAACAAACATGGCAGTCACGATATTCAATAATGAATGCCTTAGCGTAATAACCCTTTTAACTTTCAATAATAAAATTGATGTGAATAATAAAAATATTTGTGTTGTGTGTTTTTTATTTTCTCACAACGTTTTCGCTTCAAACAATGACCAGGTATAAAGATAAAATTATATAAATATATATTATTTACATGTAGGATGACGCTGTCATCTTTATACAACTGCAAAGCCACACCATTTTCAATTTTCAAAAATTGAAACAATGCCATATGCTTTCATTACATACATAAAGGCGTTATATAGTGAATTATCGAAAACAGCAGACGACAAAATGTTACACAATGATGTTTGAAATATCTTTTCGTGGAGTTGCGGGGGTTTAAGTCGTGTTACACGCATGTAGTTAAGATTATAGCTGCGGAAAAAAATGATTATTTGCTTCTATTGAGGATATGAATAAATTAAGGTCTATCGGTTGAATTGAAAACCCTCTATTCGATACAGAGAACAAATGGGAGAAACAATCTTGTACATTGTAAGCCGAACAGACAAAAATTCTTGGATCAACCAAACCACCTCTCATGAGAGTTGAAAATTCGAGCCTTTTATAAACACGCAGAGAATTTGGAGAAGGTTAACCCATGAGTTTGGTGCTTAGACTTAAAAATTTCTTTGGGTTTGTGCAATATCACGAATATCAATCATCGAATAAGATAGGTTGCGTTATCAGTAAGCAGATGTGTTAAGTATTTGCGTAGGTCCATCACTTGTTTCAAGGATCACCAAAACGGGCGAAACAATTCAAGGCAACTTCACTTGAACAATCTAGAATCTAATTTATGTTATAACTTGTTCAGGTTGTGGACATAACTATATAGGACAGGCAAGTAGACGAAGCACCACACTACATAAAGAACTGATCCGTTTACCAAAGTACAGACAGATTCCTTTGAGTGAACACAGAAAGAGATGTGCAGGTAATATTCAACCAAACTTCAGTTTTCCCCGTCTATCAGTGCAAAGAAACAATTTCTGTACAAGAACGTTTAAATAAATATATTTATCAAAGAATACAGATCGCGCCTAAATATGGACGTATAACCAACTTTGGTTTCAGAATATATTTTAATTCATGAAGACATGCTCATGACTGTACATATTTCATCAGAGTACTATAGCTTTTGAGTTTTTGTATATTCATTTATCCTAACCACCACAACAAAAAAGCAATGTGCACTTGCCACCCTGTTCCGAATAATAACGATCACCAATTGCCTCACAAACTTTCTTACAAGAACATGGACTAAAATTTTCTTAAGAAAATACGAAATTACAATAATTTCATTGTCATAACGAAAGCGAACCCAGTCGACAAGCACAGCAATCTTTCCCTTATTAGATATAAATAAAATATTTATTAAAATTAGGCAAACTGTGTGCATTTTCCTTCTTTTATTACATATATATATATATTTAATTACAACTCACCACGTGAGGATAAACGAAATTCTCCTCCTCCCTTTTCTTACTGTATA
>NC_068983.1:50019564-50025161 GCF_001194135.2 Octopus bimaculoides
TATATATATATATATATATATATATATATATATATATATATATATATATATATATGTATATTTATAATATGACAATGCAGTTGTGGCCCAGGTTTTTCTATTTTATCCATCCATCCATCCACACATGTACACAAAAATACATACGTGCCTATTCAATGGATTGATAAATAACGTCGAGTTAGAACGCCATACGTGTTCCATTATACTGGAAACTAGTTGCTTGGAAGAAAATGCTATTACGCAGTTAATTCCAATGTTACATGCTTGCTGGCTATAGTGATCATGGAGTACAGGTAATTAGTACAAAAAAAAAAAGAAAAAATATGATGTGAAATTATTTACTTTATAACATCAAAACATCGGTAAAGTTTAAGAAGTAAAATGACCCCTGTATCTCTGTCATGAAATATATAAGCATCGTGTTTGAAGAAAAAAAGTATATTGAATTACTAACATTCCCTTTGAAGACTTTGCTCACTAGCTGAGTGCATCATTTCCTGGATAACATGCAGAGTGGTGAAAAATTATTTGAAATCTTTGTTCTTTTAAACTTTGCCGTATATTTCAGCATTAAATGCTATTTTACTACGTTCATGTGATATACCATTTGGAAACGTTTCCGCTTAGTGGGTTTGTTTTTGATATTCTTGTTTAATTTAGGCAGTCAAATATAAGACTAGAGAGTAGCAAATTCTAGTGATTTTATGGTATTAGATCAAATAGAACGCCAATTAATGTAGACTATTCGAAATATCAAGCAAACATTTAACAAAATGATCCTTCATGAACTACCAGTTCAGCATTGATTCTAACAAATTCTTATTGTAGACGAGAACCTTGAAAACGAAGGCCCCGAACGAACGTCATCGATTGTCAATGATAATTTAATGGTCGTTATTGTAAAACAACTCAACTGTTGATCGTCCAGCATTCAATGCACCACACTGGAAGGTCAAAAGAATTCCTAGAACTGGATATCACGCGAGCTGAGGAAAAGGTCGTTAAATGAATTTGCTAAACGTTAAATGAATTTGCTCTTTTGTGTACCCCCTTCTGCTATATATTTCTTGGACGGGTTGTGAGATGGCAAAAATAAATTCCTACACTGCTACACGTCAATCCTTCTTCGCAGTAGCGTGAAATACTGTAACGGCAACTACATCAAGAATAGGAAGTGGTCATTAGTGGTTGGCAGTTGGAATCATTCAGAATTTCTTTAATTTGTTGAATAACAGCAAGGACATATAAGTCGGAAATCGTCAAAAGGCATCAAGATCTGCAACGATTACATCCAGGATTGGTCAAGTAAGAAATGTATATTCTGCTCCCAAACAATGCACGACTCTACAAAAATCGAACGAAGTGCCCTACGGAGCTTTGGTTACCCAGTTCACTCCTCAGATATCTTTCTCTGAGGGACTGTGAATTTATCAAGTACGTTGTTAAATTTTTGCAAAAGATTTTCAGCAATCCAAAATGTCTTCAAAGAACTTATTTATTCCTGGGCTCCAGGATTTTACGCTATTGGAATAATAAAAAAAACTGTAGATTGCAACTGGCTTTACTTTGGTTAATAAAATTTAATCTGTGCTAAGATACATAATATTAAATTTGATTATAAAAATTCCAGTTAGTTTTGGAGCAATTAAATTTAGTTGGTAAAAATTGCAATTAGTTTTGTATCAAACTGCTAATATAGTCCAACGGGTCAAAAAATGTCTCGTATATACGATCTGGTCACTGACATTATCCCACTGGTTCTATCAAAAAGTTGTTGGTCAATTACTATAAGTTGGAATTGCTTTATTCTAAAATTTTAGGCGCTACTGTAAATTTGCCCCTCGTTCAAAAACCTATCTTTTCTACATTTACACTTTACACCTTTCAACAAAAGTTATGCTGAAGAGAAGACAATAGAGATTTTACCTGGGTGCTCGACTTCTGAAAACAGCAGTCTAAAACTTCCACGTGGAAAAAAAAATCATATTGGACAATGTAGTATGATAAAAAGCCTAGATGGTTCTGTTTAGAATGCCTGTGATCATTAGTCTTCTCGATTATGGCAAAACAACTAAAACCTAGATGAAGGAATAATATATTTGTTAGTGGCAATATTTGATCTCAAAACTGTTGTTGTTGGCACTCCGTCGCTTACGACGTCGAGAGTTCCAGTTGATCCGATTAACGGAACAGCCTGCTCATGAAATTAACGTGCAAGTGGCTGAGCACTCCACAGACACGTGTACCCTTAACGTAGTTCTAGGAGATATTAAGCATGACACAGTGTGACAAGGCTGGCCCTTTGAATTACAGGCACAACAGAAACAGGAAGTAAGAGCGAGAGAAAGTTGTGGTGAAAGAGTACAGCAGGGTTCGCCACCATCCCCTGCCGGAGCCTCGTGGAGCTTTAGGTATTTTCGCTCAATAAACACTCACAACGCCCGGGCTGGGAATCGAAACCGCGATCCTATGACTGCGAGTCTGCTGCCCTAACCACTGGGCCATTGCGTCTCCACTGATCTCAAAACTAGTAAGGATGTAAAACTTAAATACTTATAAAAAGACGTCTGCATTTTAAGTTACCTCTTCGCCTTATTTTGTTGTATAATCGAAGGAAAAATGTGATCCATATATTAACCTGAAAGTTTACGAATAAAAATAGAAGGAATTTCACTACTTATTTTTTGTAATCGCTTTTTATGCGCGAGGAGTATTTTAACGTAGTTTACTAACTTTTATAGCCATCAATATCAGAAAGAAACTTACTTTGCTACACCACTGTTTGAACGTATCGCCATTACTTTCCGTTTTCCGTCTAACACATTTCGATTTTCATTTAATCCATAGCCCACTCAGCATGTATATCTAAATAACTTGCTAAAATAGAAAACTATCGGCGGAAATGTATAAAAAAAGAAATTACATTGTATGGTGATCGCTGCTAAAAAAATGAAATGAAGCAGTAGTTTCTGAAATGCCAGAGTTGTAAAGTGAAGCAAACAAATTTTTATAAAAACACTGGTACCTAATTTTTATTGGTTAGTTGAAATAGTTTTTGTTGGAGAAATGATGGTGGCAGTGTACACCACATTTTGGCATACACTTCGATGCTTCGGTTATCGCTAGAGCTACAATAAGTATTGGTAGTATTATTGATACGTCTGTTAATAAAGCGTTGAACTGGCAAAAACGTTAGCACGCTGGGCGAAATGCTTAGCGTTACTTCGTCTGTCTTACGTTCTGAGTTCATATTCCCCCGCGGTCGACTTTACCTTTCATCCTCTCCCAGTTGCGTACTGGGGTCAGTCTAAACGACTGACCTCTTCCCCCAAAATTTCGGGCATTGTACCTACAGCAGAAAAGAATCGTTAGTACGCTGGACGGAATGCTTAACGGTATTTCACCCGTTGCTACGTTCTGAGTTCAAATTCCACCGAGGTCGACTTTGCCTTTTATCCTTTCGAGATCGATAAATTAAGTACCGTTGAAATACTGGGATTCATGTAATCGATTTAATCCCCTTCCCCCAACTGCCCTTGTGGAAAAAAAATGAAATCATTATTATTTTGTGAAGGAACTCCTGCACAAAAAATTATATGCCATATCTTTCTCATTTTTTAAAACTTAGTTCCCGTGGTAAATATAATATATATATACTCTTTACACTTTTACTCTTCTACTTGTTTTACTTGTTTCAGCATCGGTTCTCAAGCGATGTTGGTGGGTGGGACAAACACAGACACACAAACATAGACACACAAACATAGACACACAAACATAGACACACAGATTTATATATATATATACCTATATACGACGGGTTGAATACACGTCATCGATTGGTTGAAATTACCGAAATACGACAACTTTGAAAATATAAACTTTTCTCAACAACACTAAGAGTAAAAGATGTTTTATATGACACATTCTACCAGTGTCCGAAGTTTTAAAGTGTTTAGTTACAAAAAAATAATTTCTCGATCTGCCGTTCAAAGGGTAAAAATCCCTTTATTTTACATTGCTCCAGTCCACTAAGATGGCAAAAAATGAGTTGTAACCTGTAATTTAAAAGGCCAACCTTGTCACATTCCGTGTCAAGCTGAATCTACTTGAGAACTACGTTAGAGATATGTGTATCTGTGGAATGGTCAGTCAATTTCACGAGCAAGCTGTTCCGCTGATCATATCAATTAGGACATACGTCATCGAAACCGACAGAGTGCCAGATCATATACAGTTTATGAAATTATTAAAACATTTACTCAACATCAGCAATTCGATAAACACACCCTGCTCCTTCACAATTGTGAAAGATTTTGACGGCACGATTGAGAATTCTATTCACTGCCAGGAATTCAGGAATAAGAGAATAAATGTGAGAAAAAGAACATGCTAAGCCAAATCAACAAACATGTTAACACAATATTGGTTTCAGGCCAGCAATTTCGGGGGGTGGAGTGGGCCATTACATCGACCAGTATTTAACTGGTACTTATTCTATCGACCCCTGAAAGAATGAAAAGTTAAGTTGACCTTGGTGGAATTTGAACTCAAAACATCACGACAATCGAAATACTCCTAAGATTTTTTTGCGCAGCGTTGCTAACGATTCTGCCAGCTCGCCGCCTTACGGGCTTCTTTTATTTTCCCGTCTTCGAAAGCCACTCGCAAATCCACACGCACAAGATGGACGTCTTTCGTTTCCCGTCTACGAAAGCCACTCGCAACCCCCCGACACACACACACACGTACACTCACACACAAGAAGGGCCTCTTTCATTTCCCGTGTACGAAAGCCACACGCAAGGCTTTGGTCAATCCATGGCTATAGTAGAAGACATCTGCTTAAGGTGCCAAGCTATGGAACTCAACTCAAAACCGTATGGTTACAACACAAGCCTTCTACTGTACAGCCTTACGTATTCATAGAGATTCGGCTTATTTTGCTTTACCTAAATAATATTTACGTCTGTTTTTCCTGATAGTTATTAATCATATAAAGTACTCAAGAACTGTATGTGCTGCTAGGACGGCTATTTATGTGACACCTATCTGCTATGTACGAAGAATATTTAAGCAGATAAATATTTAATAATATTCAAGAGCGGATGGCGCAAGATGTGGCTGTGTTTACAGTCGAACACATTGTTGTATGATCATTAGCAGAAACAGTACTCTTACATTATATTTCTATGTAATCTTACTTTGCCGTTCCGAGAGGAAACTTGTTGATTTAGCTTGTTGTAATATAAATCTGTTCAATAACGGATTTCAGTGTCTGTGGTGAATGGAATTATTGTGGATATTAGTAGCATCAAGGGTTTCATTTCTGACGAATGATTGTGAATTAATGACCTTCTCGAAATACTTACTCGTATAACATTTTAAAATTATCGCATAAAGAATGTAACTTCAGATATAAGCTATGTATATATATAAGTTTATATGGATATGAATAGACATGTTTTTGACCCTCAAACAGAAGATAAACTGTTTTTACTTCAATTTTTTGTAAAATTTCACTGATATTTGATAAGATGAGATTCATCACCGAAATCAGTGATATTTTCTTCATATAATTTTAAAAATCATTCTTA
>NC_068983.1:50025331-50031543 GCF_001194135.2 Octopus bimaculoides
TATATATATATATATATATATATATCAGTCTGGGGATATCTCGACCGCTGCTTCTCGGACGAATACAGTCCCTGTTAGCATTTATGCATACAGTTATGTGCTTTTACAACATTATTAGAGAGTTTAGCTCTTGTTTCTAGCATTGCAAGTGTTTCTAACAGCCTCAGTCTTATTTAATGGTGGTTATAGTTTCCAGTTTTAGTACACGTTGCTTACCGCTGCCTACATTGATTTTATATGTATGTATGTATGTATGTATGTATGTATGTATGTAGCAAATGAGCGACAAGTATTTCCATGTATCAATGCATTACGGCCGTTTCAAGCGGTTCTATTAAACCGATCATTGGAAACATTAAATCAATTTGAATGAAACTGTACTCCTCAGAGCAGACGAACATATGGATTTCCAATATAGAGGATAAACCATTTTTTAGCACAAATATATATATAAATTAAATATCTCTATATTTCTTTCTTCTTGACCCCTCCCCCTCCCACTATTTTCCTCTACTACTTTCTAATTTAAAGTCGGCTTTAGATATGCATTCCCCCTGAATTCATCCTGCCACAAACACAGCAAAGGAAACAATGTAATTATTTTGGTTTCTAGTACTGATGTAAATTGTGTCCACCACAAAAATGGAGCTCTATATAGTCGTCTGCTTCTGAGTAGAGCAGTTTCTTTCAAATTGATTTAAAATTTTCACTTTTCGATGAAACGGAGTCGCTTGAAACGGCCGTAATGCATTGATACCTGGACATCCTTGTTACTACTTACTTGCTTTTTATTCACCCAACTTCGAGCTGCGCGGACAATACCAAACTAGTTTGATGACTCAATTTAAGTACCTAATTCAACTGAATCTTGATTATGTGTGTGTGTGTGTGTGTGTGTGTGTGTGTGTGTGTGTGTGTGTGTGTGTGTGTGTTTATGAAAGAATGCAAAGGACCACTGATGAGGTCACAGAAATGTGACGAAAGAACTCTGGCCGAAATACGATTAATGTAAAACGTAAATAAATATTTATAAAAAATATACTCATACACGTACACACATACATATATTTGTATATGCCTGTATAGATCTCTCTCTCTATATAATACGTATAAATATTTTATATATTTATACGCTAGCCTTTTATGTGTCTATTCATGTATATTGAGTTGTAAGCTGCAACAATTGTGCTGACATTACAGGTAACGGTTATGTTGCGTTGACATAAACAAAGCAACATCGGTTGTCAAGTGAAAGTAAATACAATTCCACCCGACGCATATGTGTATACGCAGAATATCTCCCCAGTTTCTGCCTATAAAATTTACACACAAAGTATTAGTTTAAATGTTTGAAACTTGTCTTTCATTCAATATTGACTTATCCTCTAGTCGTCTCAATTAGTCCTCACCCACCCACGCATAACGGTCTCATCAGTCAAAAGCATCAGACATCCAGCGTCAGTTTCAGGCCTATTTTCTCCCACTTTCGAATAGCCAAAAGAAATTTTATATTTTATATTCCTCACGGCATATGAGCTTTACCAATTTCCCAGTCTTTATATTGACTGATTTTCCCCCGTCACAAACTTCCGAATGTAATACTAAAGCAGGGATTAAATTTCGCTTCGAAACATTAACGACCAATTAAATAGCTTGCGCAGGTGGCAAAGCTACCAGGCTTCGTGTATTCTGTACTTCATTTGATTTTAATATCAATGAAGATATATTTAATTGGGGAATTTGGAAACTGCTTTTTACGTAACTGCTTGTTATCATTTTTCTAGCTCAGCGCACAAGTTATTAAAATTGTGGCGGTTTATCCTTGTATATACATGCATGCATATATGCATATACACACTTATATATGATTAATAACATTGATATAAATGTATATGAACATAACATACACACGTACACACACACGAACACATATACATAGTACATACATAAACACATTCAGACTTGCATACACACGCACATAAAAACAGACATGGATATACTTATATATGCATAGCAATACAAGGAATATCTTGAAAATATAGTGAAAATACATTTTCGTGCAAAGAATCTAATCAAACAGGTCGATAAAATGAAATGAATTTATGTTTAGAGAAAAAAAAAACAAAACAGCAAAACATCGAATATGGAAGAACACCAGAAAATTAAATCTGGTAATATATACTATGCTGTGCGTATACATATATTAAATATATCTTTCTCGGTTTAAAGCTAATATCTGTAGGACTCAAAACAAGAAAATGACTTGTGCGATATATGTATATATATTCAAATAATAATCAATTTCGACTTAGTCTGCTTGTACCACTTTCTATCCAGTAGAAATGACATATGTCATTTCAGTCAATTGCTATTCATCTTGTATTCGGAATCTGTCATTTAGAGTTTACAAGAAGAAATTTGGTCATGTTCTGGCAAGTCTATATTAATTCATTTTCCCTGTTCAGAACTAGCGTATAGTGGTAAATCATATAAGATTCCTATGTTTGTAAGAGGTCACGTTGCTTCAATACATTGCTAAGCGCCAGTGCTTTATCAATAATTGTTCATACGAGACAGTAGGTTTCTGCCTTATCACTTGAAATCTGTGTACATTTCCAAAGCGTTATCTTGTTAATGTTTCGGTGATGGAATGTGTTGTTGCGCTTGGCAGAGGCTATCTGAGAAGTGCTCTGTGTTTCGTATTATGTTTGCGGGTGTTTTATTACCAGAACCAACACTACGGCATACAATGCTTTAGTTTATGCATTTGCCTTTTAAGGTGGAGGTGCAGAGGTCTGTATTTCAGCAATTGCATGTTTGGTTCTTTCGTTAGTCGTTGTTTGCAGTATCTTTACTTTTAGTATATTAATACTGTTTGATTATATATTTATTACAACTACAACCGACTTTATGCTATTTTTGTTGTACATTTGATGGAAGTTTATGGACGTTTTGGAAAAAAATTATTTTGAATGAGGGACCAGAGGTTTTTCACTGATGTTATACGGGGGATTGTACCATCTATTAGTTCTCACCCTAATATTTCAGAGGTGTTCCTAGCTATTGTTGATAACTACTTAATTTATTCTATATAATATATATATTCTAGCGTCTCGTTATAATACATGTGAAATACAGTCGTAGCTGCAGCATATCTCAATAAATGGTGTAATGTTCACAGCTAGAATGTCTTTGGTTATAAATATTCTGGACATGAAATAAACAACTACTTTATAACCACTTGACTTCAGAGTATTCTAAAATCGCTGAATTTTCGAGACTCTTGTGACAAACACAATTTTAAATATACACACAGTTAAATTATTGCGCAGTTGGTTGTCTCGTTAGGATGTAATTTTGTTGTTTAGTTGATAGATGTTTCTAGTTAATTGCATAAATCTTTTTTACGATTTTGAGTAAAAAAGATTAATTGCATAAGTTTTTCTCTTATTATTTTGATTAAAATGTTGACGAAACATCGCATAAAATTATTTTTATCATTTCAATGTATTATAGACTATCTAAGTTTAGAATTCCGGTGAATTTTTTGTCTCTTGGTTTTGCTTGTGTCACACAGTTCTCCAATAAATAAATCTTAATTGTAGATAACGCTTGTAAAAAGATAGTTTTGACTCAAGTGTTTAATGTCGCCATTTTATTGCCTTCATTATCGACTGCATTAACATGTTGTTACTGCAATTTAATATTTCTTAATTATCGTCACTCTACTTGCTTTTATTAAGTAATTCAAAATCTGTAAAAGTTATCATCGGGACGTATGTATGTTAATAAGTCAGGGTTAAAATGAATAGCAAAGCGAAGTGAAATGATTTGTATGACTATAATTATAACGTAACGAAAATTGGTACATTAAAACTTTCTTTTGACAGACTGATATTTGATTCCTAAATCGACCTATGCAGCTTTCTTCGTGGGTGTGCGCGCACATGTCTGTATAATATTTATATACATACATGCATACATATATATACATACATGCATAGTTTGACATATTGTATTATACAAATATATGTGTAGATCTATATATGTATGTATATATGCAAATATGTATGCATATATGTATGTATATACACACACACACACATATATACATACATACAAACGTACACACACACACAAACACACACACACGCACATATATATATATATATATTTACATACAGCTACACATATACATCTACACATATGGTTCTCTCTCTCTTTCACTGTCTCTCACTCATTCACTCTCTCTCTCTCTCTCTCTCTCTCTCTATATATATATATATATATATATTCTTTTATCCTTTTACTTCTTTCAGTCATTTGGCTGCAGCCATTCTGGAGCACCACCTTGAAGGGTTCTATTCGAACAAATCGACACCAAGACTCATTTCTTAAGCCTAGTACTTATTCTATCGGGCTCATTTGTAGAACCGCAATGTTACTGGGACGTGAACACCGGTTATCAAGCGGTGGTAGCTAGTCGGGAGCGTCAAACACATACACATATATACAACGGCCTTCTTTCTGTTCCTGTCTACCAAATCCACTCACAAGTGTTTGGTCGGCCTGCGGCCAAAGAGTCACGCAGTGCCTAAGAAGCTACGCAGTGGGACTAAACCTCGAACTATGTGGCCGAGAACGAAGCTATTCTGACTAATGGAAAATAAGGTGAGTCTATTCAATTAAATGCAAAGGGATTGCATAGGTTGCTGAGTGTCTCTTAAGGCCGAAAGTCAATTACACTGAAGCTATCGTTGCTATTAACTATATTATTTTGAATATAAGGTATAAAATATAAGGTATAAAATATAAGGTATAAAATAATATAATTTATAAATAAAATATAACACAACACACACTACAACACTATATAAAGTTATTAGATTATAAGAAATCATATGTAATTTAAAATGCTGTTGCGAGTGTAGCTGAGAATTATTTTTGCCCTATTCATCGTGGTAGAAGAGATGTTACTGAACGTATGAAAACGGAGGTAAAAGAGACTTCATCGGCTTCAGCCTTTTCTTAAATGTGTACAGACTGAGGAACGGGTGACATCTATTAGCTTGTAGGCAGTTGTGGACGTACTGACTGTCGAAGGGGAAATATGAGTGGGTGTCTGGATATTAGGTGTAAGAGTGTAGCTTCAGTTTCTTGCCGTTTGCTTGCTGTTATTTCCTACTTAGGAGGAAGTGAACTATCAATAATGTTTATTGTAAAGAACACTGTATCTTTATATTACTTTCAAAATTTGGCAGCACTAAGCCAGCAATTTAAGGGAAGGAGTAAATCGATTACATCTACCCCATTGCTCAAATGATACATATTTTATCGGCCCCGATGAATGAAAGACAAAGTCGACTTTTGAACTCAGAACGTAAAGTCGGAAGAAAGACCGCTAAACATTTTATCAAGGACGGTAACTCGATCCTGCCAACTTCGATGCCTTACAATGCATCTCGATATTGATATGGCGCGGTTGAAAGTTTAAGTGGCTCGTTTCGCAAACACGTGAGATGTCGTCTGATCCTTCTGCATAATTTTAATCACAACTTTCGCTCTACGCAAACGTTTAGAGCGAAATTGGTAGGAAGAAAACAGTATGGAAGGTTTTGGGATGTATCATGCTTGTAATGGCAAGGTACAATCTTTTCACACACACAAACACGCAGACAGGTACATAAACACTGTAACACGAGTATTGTCCCAAACGATCTTGTTAAACGTATACATATCTGTCGAACTATCAACCGATTATGCACGAGTTCAATGAGCTGGTTGTTCAGTCGAACGAACATTTCAATGCATATTGCCGAAACTGACGCGGATCACTTTTCCCTAACACTTTCTCTTTGTTTTTGCTATATCTACCTTACCTCTTCTCTCTGTATATACAAACACGTACATGAGAAACGGTTATCATCTTTGTTCTGGTCATCTCAACCTGACTACAAGATATATATATATATATATAACGATGCGTACTGCCTTAATTCTTCGAAACGCCGGTGTTGTAATGGTGGCAGCTGATGAAGGAGATGTTTCTATGTGGCTTGCTTGTTTGTTGTACCTTGTTTATCATTTTGTCCATGTTCTTTTGCCACGTCATGTACCCAGTTATGTATCTATGTGTACATGTGGATGAAGGTATATCCACACATGTACATATATATGCATATACTCATATATTGTTTGTATCAAGACAGAAC
>NC_068983.1:50032314-50035294 GCF_001194135.2 Octopus bimaculoides
ATATTTAACAAAAACATCTTTAAATGACGGTCTGACCGTCTGCCAAAGCAAACAGGGAGCAGTAATTGAAGTAGATTGTGAATATATTCTGGAATAGTCATTGAAATATGCTTTTGTTTCATGTTATTGTTTTTGTTGAATAAAATTTGTTGAAATAAAACCCGCAATAATTACGCACCAACCCAAGACATGTATATATATATATATATATATATATATGTATGTGTGTGTGTGTGTGTGTGTGTGTGTGTGTGTGTGTGTGTGTGTGTGTGTATAAAACATACGTACATATATACATGCAGCCGTCCACCTACACCCACAAGCACCTGTGCATAACACACACACACCTACACAGATACACATGCATATATATGCATAAAAGATTTTGCAAAATGTAGTTGATACCGTCACAAAATTTGGAGCAAGATCTTAAAATAAAGTTATAAACAACAAGAAAAAAAAATTCTTAGAGAGATAGAATAACACGAAACTTTTTGACGGAAGATTTCGTATTGTATAAGCACCTTTCGTATTTACGCTTTTTAAAGACACGTGTTATGGGGTAATCCGTATGTGTATGTTTGTATATGTAAATACGTGTGTTTGACGTTAGAGTTCGGTGGGTGTTGATTAAATATATTATATAACAATGAAATGCAAATCATTTCCTTATACATTAATTCACTCATAACGATGGCAGTTGCAGAATTTATCAGCATCTTAATGCACCTAATTGCTTTTATTTTAATTAACCTCTATTCCTAAATTCAGTTATGCTATTATCTCTTCCTGTCTTTTTTTTAAATTCGCTTATCTTCTTCCCTCTCGTTCATTTATAAATTAATAACGATGAGAGCAGGAAAAAAAAATGAAATATAAATTGCTTTAAAATCCCAATTTTACCTTCAGTTTAATAAGTTCTTATCATTAGAGGAAATTTTTTAGCTGGTTGTATGTATGATTTGTTGATTTGCTTGTTAAAAATATTATTGCGCTTAACGTACTTTCAATATTTCTACTTCAAAGGCAACACGTCCTTCCCCTAATAACTAGTAATAGACATTCAAAGGACCCTTAAATAATACAGCCTTTCAACGGTAGGGATTTCGAGTGGTACTTCTAGATATTTTCTCACAATTCATCGATGAAAATCTCACTTCAATTAGAATCCCCTAACACTGATTTTAAAAGAGGAACGCATATATGAGAAGTACTAAAATTCCAGTGTAATTTATATTTTCTCGCAGTTCAAATTTGGACGGCCTTGCTTAGAAAAATGTTGAGCAAATTCAGTTTTTGATCCTAATCAGTTTAAAATACACGTAGCCTCGTTTATCACTGATTCAAGGATCAATGATCCGGAATAACTCGGTACAATGAATTGTGAACCATGTTATGATCATCACAGATTGATCTGCAATAGCACGGATCAGTGATCAGTTGAAAATTCTGTTTGCACTGCTAGAAAAAAAAAAAAAAAAAAAAAAAAAAAAAAAAAAAAAAACGCACCACAGCGACAACCCAACATCACTTAGGTCTACGTGACCGTGCTGCGAAGCTGCGTTCTTTTTTATGTAGATTTAAACGCTCGAACTCATAAAGATGGGCCAATGTTGAAAAATAAATTAAAAAATACGTAGACGCCTGATCACAAATGACGTAGACGAGTGTATTCTCTACAGAAAAAAGTAAAGAAGAACAAAGGGAATAAGTGACGGTGGAAGTTTCACTGCCGTGAGCAGAAGGTTTGGTGCCAATGAATCTATTATAGTGCCCAGAAATGTTTCATCTATCACTGATTCTCCTATACTACAGAATATTTTTTAACCACCTCCCCGTGTTAAACGAGGATTGTTGTATCTTTTATCGGTTTAACACGACTTGTTATATTTGATCCTTAGTTGTTTATAATTAAGAAACTTTGTTTCCCAAACACATGGTTCCGGGTTCAGTCCCACTGCATGGAATCATAGCATGTGTCTTCTACTATAACCTCGGGCCAACCAAAGCCTTATGAGTGAATTTAGTAGACGGAAATTGAAAGAAGCCCATCGTAAATACGTATATACATCTATGTGTGTGTGTGACTTTGTACCTACGTTTGTCTCCCATCATCACCGCTTCACAACCGGTGTTGTTGCGTTGCGGTCCTCGTGAATTCGCGGTTCGACAAAAGAAACTGATAGAATAATAACCAGGCTTTAAAAACAAATAAGTGCTGGGGTTGATACATTCGACTAAAAGTCCTTCAAGGCATTGCACCAGCATGGCCGCAGTCTAATGACTGAAACAAGCAAAAGATAATAGATAAAATATATTACAGACCTTCACTAACAAGTTGTTTAAAGAAGTCTCTTCGTGTCTGTCCGACATGCTAGAAATAGAAACCAAATCGGCTATCCACAAATCACGTACTGCTGTCGAAACTGAAGGGTCATATTGGATAATGTAATCAAGCAAAAAAGAAAAAAAGAAAAAAAAAAGCCTGGAATAGTTTTGTTCCAAGTTCCACTCATTTGGAAAAAAAAACAACAATAGAAAAATAGCAGCTACTACAGTTATTCATTCAGTTCTTATCTTCTTTTTTTTTTTCGGTTCCTACCATCAAACCATTAATGGAAAATATGCAACTGCGCAAAATTAGGTGACGCAGACTTTGATTTTTGGGTTAACTGATTGCTTAGTTTACTGTTCTTATAATTCAGAAACTACTTGAGTTGGCGAATCTGAAACTTCAGCAAAATTTACTAAAATGTTTTGGCATTTTGGCAAGTTATTTGCATATATTTCTACTAAGCTACTGGTTATAAGAAAAGGAAAATGAGTTGCTCGCAAACCAAATTGCGCCACAAATGTGGACCCCCACCACACGCACACACACACGCACACACAGCATGTATATATACATATACACACACTTATATATACATATCTGTAAATGTACCTATATATGTATATATAAATAACTGTATATATATAT
>NC_068983.1:50035560-50038284 GCF_001194135.2 Octopus bimaculoides
TATATATATATGTATATATATATATATATATATGTATGTATGTACACACACGCGCACACACATGTATGTATATGCGCACGCACAGACACAAACATTCCATGAAATGGACAGAGTAACGTATAGAACTGAAATGTAATAGAAATGTATTCGAAAATAGTTCGACAGTAACACAAGTTTTGTCAGATTAGTCGCTATAGTTGTTAGTCATGCAAAACGCATTAAAAAAATACTACATACCTTGAGAAAACCTAGTCTTGTGTTCTGTTTTTTTTTTTTTTCGTTAGATATTTGGTTAATAATATGCCAGCTATTTATTCTGGTTATGGAACAGAATGGCAGAGAAAGTTCGCATTGAATATTTTACTACTGGTACAATAATTATTTTTTGGATATATCTGAAGTGTCATGGAAATAGAAACTTGGAAAAAACGAATAAAAATTATTAGTTCCATATTCTGTATTTATTTGGTCTTAATTGTTGCGCTTTTCTACCAACAGCAATAAGAATTTTCAGCGTTAATAATAAATCATTTCACATGATATAATATATATTTTTATAAGTTCTTCAGAAAAGGATTGGGAATAGTGCAGATCAACTTTACATGGTGTTACAAACTGGATGTTTCAATAGTCTTTCAAGATAAAGCGGTTGATCTCGCAGAAACGTTAGCGAGCTGGGTGAAATGCTTAGCGGTATTTCGTCTATCTTTACGTGTTGAGTTCAAATTCCGCCGAGGTCGACTTTACTTTTTATCCTTTCAGGATCGATAAATTAAGTACCAGTTGCGTACTGGAGTCGATCTAATCGACTGCTCCACCACACAAAAAAAAAAATAATAAATAAAATAAAAATCAGGTCTTGTGCCTAGAGTAGAAAAAAATATTCTTTCATGATAAAGCGGTGAACTGGTAGAAACGTTAGTACGCCGGGCGAAATGCTTAAGAGGTATTTAGTCTGCCGCTACGTTCTGAGTTCAAATTCCCCCGAGGTTGTTCTGAGGTCGACTTTGCCTTTCATCCTCTCGGGGTCGATAAATTAACTCCCAGTGACGTACTGGGGTTAATGTAATCGACTTAATCCCTTTGTCTGTCCTCCCTATGTTTAGGCCCTTGTGGGCAATAAAGAAATAAGAAACGTTAGCACACCGGGCGAAGTGCTAAGCAGTATTTCGACTGTCTTTACCTTCTGAGTTCAAATTCCGTGTAGATCGACTTCGCCTTTCATCCGTTCAGGGTCGATAAATTAAGTACCAGTTGCGTACTGGAGTCGATTTAATAGACTGCGCCTTCTCACAAAATTTCGGGCCTTGTGCCTAAAGTAGAAAAGAATACATATACATACACAAAAGCATACAGACAAACAGACAAACAGACACTTACATGGTTACATTCGTACGTATATCTAAGCGTGCATAAATACTTAACACACACACACATACACACACAATACTTCCGTTGCTGTTGATTGGAAACTCTGATGCAGAGCAATTTTAGACAACGTAATCATCAATAAATGATTTCTGCTGTTGCTATTACTGCTGCTTTTGTTGTTTTAGTCGGTGTTGTTGTTGTTGTTATTGTTCTTGTTGCTGTTGGTGCAGTTTGCTTTTACTGACCACTTCTGCAGCAATGGTTTTGCTCTCGTAATTTGCTATTATCATTATTATTTATGATGCTGATAATGACGGTTACATCATCATCACCACTACCACCACCGCCATCACAACCATCAACCATCAACCATCATCATCATGATCATGATCATGATCATGATCATCATCATCACCACCGGCGTCACCATCGCCATTACCTTTGTCATCGCCATCACAACTACTACTACCACTACCTGCACCACCACTACCTCAACTAGTACCACCACCACCACCACAACCACAACCACCAGTAGCAGCACCACTATCACCACCAGTAGCAGCAGCAGCAGCACCACCACCACCGATACCACCACCACCACCAATACCACCACCACCACCGATACCACCACCACCACCACTACCACCATCGTTACCTCAATCACCATCGTCGTTGTTGCCTTAGTCATCGACGTTATATTATTATTATTACTATTATTATTATTATCATTATTATTATTATTATCATTATTATCATTATTATTATCATTAATGTTGCTGTTTGTTTTTTCACGTTTTTGAACGAGATACTAATTATCTGTAGACAATCAGGTTGGGCTTATAGTTATATAATTGGATCAAAACCTTCTCCTTCCCTGGAAAAAGAGAAAGAAAAAGAAAAATCATCGCCGGCACCACCACCACTACCACCACAATCAACAAAAGCAGCAGCGACAACAACAACTGCAATAACAAGATATCATTAACTAGAGGACCAGAAGAAAACAACGACTATAGCAGCAACAGAAACAACAAATACTACAGAAATAATAATGATAATCATGATGATAATGATGATGATGATAATGATAATAGTAATAATAATAATAATAATAATAATAATAATAATAATAATAATAATAATAATGAACATGATGATAATAATAATAATAATAATAATAATAATAATAATAATAATAATAATAATGAACATGATAATAATAGTAATAATAATAATAATAATAATAATAATAACAATAATAATAATAATAATAATAGTAATTGTAATAATAATGACAGTAATAATAATAATAATGATAATAATGATAATAATAATAATAATAATAGTAGTAGT
>NC_068983.1:50038294-50047527 GCF_001194135.2 Octopus bimaculoides
TAATGATAATAATGATAATAATAATAATAATAGTAGTAGTAGTAGTAGTAGTAGTAGTAGTAGTGATAATAATAATAATAATAATAATAACAATAACAAAAATAATAATAGTAATTGTAATACTAATAACAGTAATAATAATAATAATGATAATAATGATAATAATAATAATAGTAGTAGTAGTAGTAGTAGTAGCAGTAGTAGTAGTAATAATAATAATAATAATAATAATAATAATAATAATAATAATAACAATAATAATAATAATAATAACAATAATAATAATAACTAATAATAATAATAATGATAATAATGATAATAACAATAACAATAACAACAACAATAACAGTAAAAATCGAGTGAAATTTCCCAATCAAATGTTAAGCTTTAATTACATATTACATTTTTTTCATTACCTGGTCAGGTGTCTGTAAGCCGATTAGATGAGAAAGTTTGTGAAGAATTTTACACAGACTTCGAACTGAACTTTGGCATTTCTTGTACATCAATTAATAACTGATACCTTTTGATTACCACAGCTAATTATGTTTTGAAAAATTATTTTATTTAGTTCGTTAAAGGAGAAGAAAAATGTGTAATAATCTAAATGAGTAAAAGAAAAGACAAAAAAAAAAAAGAAACAGCGAAATAAAATTTCTTCTTCTTGTTCATTCTCTTGTTGTTTTCTAGCACTTTATGCCTGTTATTGGAATTGTAGAAAGAAGATTAAACTTGGTAATTTCATAATCTCTTGTAGGAGAAGGGATGTAGAAAGTATATTGAAGTAGTTTTCTCTAAAAATCAAACGCAATCAGCAGTTCAAAGCTAATATAATAAAAGACTTGCTAATTCGAGCCAACGATATAACCTATACACGGTTGTTCGACGTGCTAGATATAGCAGCCAAATTTCCATCAAAATGTAATCCATGTGTTGAAAGGAAGAAGAATAAATTCGAAAGTATAATCCTACGATACACTTAAGTTATGAATGTTTCGGATTTAAAGTTGTCTGATTTAGATTTAAACAGCGATAAAAAAGACAACAATTGATAATGGAGCCAGTCGTTAGATTTACCAGAAATAGCAGCTATTTCTCTAGCGCAGTGTAGCATACACTATATAGAAAAAGATTGGCACAGAGCAATATGTACCCTTACATACTCTGAAAAACAGATGCACCTCTCTGGAACTCGTTTTATCATAGATATGGTGAACAAGAACTCACCTCGGGCTAAAGAAGCCCAACAATTCTTGTGAACGAAGACAACGAATGATTTTTCCATAGAATTGCACAAGCTGCTGGAGATAACACAGGGATCTCTGTCCAATCACAT
Organism: Octopus bimaculoides; assembly: GCF_001194135.2. NCBI lineage: Eukaryota > Metazoa > Mollusca > Cephalopoda > Octopoda > Octopodidae > Octopus > Octopus bimaculoides. Next base: position 50,039,631 of record NC_068983.1, read on the forward strand.
CTTGAATCAATAAACTGATATAGGATTCACTATATGCCAATAAAAGACAGTTTGGTCAAAGCTGGAATGTATTACTGAATTGAAACTCGCCAGCTTTTCTTGCCTATATTCTTCTAACTACCTTTACTCCTTATTCTTCTATCTATTCCTTTATTCTGACATTTTATTCGTTATAAACTATGCATTTTCCCTGTCTAAAATATTCACACCTTTCTCTGATGACGGTATACCCAGTGCGTGGACATACTAAACTACCGATTGGGTTATCTCAGAAACGGCTGTAAGACTTCAAATACAAATTCACATTACCCTAATTAACTTAACCTAAATGACATGAGATACTCGTTCTACCTTGGTTTTGATTTTCCTCTAATATAATATAATATAAATAAAATAATATGACATAATATAATATGATATAATATAATATATATGTTAAATAAAATAAGATAACATAGCGAAGGTAATGTGATATTCCTACGATATTTATAAGTACAAAGGTGGTCTTACAGCTTTATGTATATATATATATGTATGTATGTATGTATGTGTGTGTGTGTGTGTGTGTGTGTGTGTGTGTGTGTGTGTGTGTGTGTGTGTGTACAGCCACCATCCTTATCCAATTTCGAGCCCAGCTAACATTTACAGGTGAAACACCCAACTGCATCATTTTGAGATTCTGCCCTAAACTACTTTCAGAGGAGACTGATGCGCACACGAAACCTGGTTTTCAAATAGTAATGATAAAAATGAAAGGCGTCCACGCTAGATATCGCAAATAGACTGTTTTTAAATTCTAAGCCAGTCCTGACACTCATACACTTGTAATACACCAACTCAAGTAAAGCAATACTCCTCACACAACAGTTCTGTTAGTGAGCCATCACAATCAATTAGAAATCAGTTTCCAATCTTTCTTTAAGCCATCCATCTTTTATTGACTCTTTATACTTGTACATTAATAGAGAACATCATTTTTATAACCTTAAAAAAAGAGTAAGATATAAAGATTCCAACCTAGAAATAGAACCAAGTTTTTCAGAATTCCTCAATTACCATCGTAGACACCGTTTTACGTATACCGAGTATAATAATTACAGACGTATCTAAAAATGATGTTGCACAACACAACATACAATCCCAATTACAACCCAGAAATAGTTAACTTGATAAAAACCGTAGAGCACTTCAAACATCATACACCAAGTCCCCACATAGTAAAAATAACTTCAGCAAGATAAAATTAAAAAGCAACGAACTAAAGTGTAATATAAAAACAGAAAACTGGTAAACATTTGTATCCATCATAGAATACATACAATACACAGAAAAACTTTATATTGCGTAATCAGCTACTTCGCCACCACAACAAGAGTCGTACTACACCTTATGTCGCTATAAAAATTCAAATAACATACACACTCTGCTGCATCAACTGAAGTCCATTATCCATTATTTCCAGAAAATTAGCCACTGAAAATCAAGCGAGAAAATCAAGAACACAAAATTAAAATTGCTTACTTTATACCTAGACTACAATTTTGGTCCCCCTTCTCCACCAAGTTTATCAGAAGACATATAAACACAAAATTCTCAACGCCAAAAATATTCACGTAAATGCTGTTGTAATCCTTAAGGACTTAAGAAATAATTGCATTCAACAACACATTACAGTTAATCGTATCAATACTAATCAAATTGATATAAATTGGAAACTGAGCAAATTGTAAGAATTCTAAACTTCCTTCCCGCAATAATACTCATGTAACGTAGTCTAAAATTGAAGGATTTCCTTTCGTTTCGTGTCCTAACAATTGCAAAGCCTCTAAAAGTCATATGAAATTGCATCATATAAAAGCATTTTACTTCATTCTACATCCTCAAAAATTCTAAAAAGACTAATCGTTCATTTCACAAACTGAAACGTTCTCCTCTCAAAATCGACAGACCGCAAAATCGTCAGACCTCAAAATCGTCAAAGACCAACATTAAACCACAATTATTAATCACAAGCCTAACAAACAATATGACTTCAGCAAAAAACAAAAAAACAAAAGACAAAAGAAAGAAAGAAATGAAAAACTATAAGCAACATTAGTATTACTGACACCATCAGCAAAGTTTTGATTCAGTCGTTACCCGTACATCCAAAATACTAAGCATTAACACAAAAATAACACAAAATGTTGCTCACTGAATTACCTATGAACATGCCAAGCCTATACAGCGTTTAAGAAGAACAGCTTTGCAAAGAGAAATGCCTCGTATAGCGTGCTACAAGGATCTGTCTTCTCTCTCAAAGATTCCACTGTTCAAAATCATAATTCTTATATTCCTCGATGTTTCCAAACGCTTATAACGTCGACAATCTACAATTTTCACTGGTAAGAATGAAGCTTCCACAATGGAGGGAGAAATTCGTAGGATTGCTTTTGTATAATAGTAGGACGCCTGTCATGTTTGCAGAAGATGCTGGTTCGAGTTCCACAGGCAGCCTTCCACTCTCTCCATTCAAGGAATTTTAATCCAATATCTACACGCCTTTACTCATACCTTCATCTAATTCAACTTTCACTGTTAAAAACATATTTTTTTGATCTAGCTATATATATGTGTACGTATGGATGGAAATATTAACAGACTCATACACACACACACATTTAGTTCTTTATACGCACACAGACACTTGCATGCATATATATATATATATATATATATATATATATATAGTATATATGTATAATATGTACACATATATATACATATTTAGCGATTTAGGTTGCGAAGAATGTAATGAAATTTATTTCAACGCACGAAGGCAAATATGTTTACACACATAACGAGATAAAAATGCAGTTTAATTCACATCTTGGTGACCCTGACCGTCTGTAACCGGTACAGAATTAATTGAAAAACTGAGCTTATTAGTAATTAAAATTTTTCTTTTGTTTTAATTCATTAACTGTTTGGTCATATTAGAAAATTACAGCTTACAATTATTTGATCTTGCTTCATGTAGAAATATATGTGAAAATAATATACGATTGATAATAAAATGAGAGAGAAAAAACAACAACTTGAAAGCGAAAGGTTGACAACAGAAGTCAGACAGTAGTGTGTTAAAATAATCTTTTTTATCTTTGTTGTGTAAAAACAATGTAAGTTGGGGCTGTGGTGATGTTATTGCCGTTCACATTACTATTTCTTATGTTTTCTTGTTTTGCTTAGTAACGTTAAAATTGCTTAGTTCTTTTAGTTCAAAGATGAAATATTGGGGAGAATATTGTAAAAGTCAATTTATTGGTTTTCTTTTAGCTGTATATTTATTTCTAGTTAATTTTAAATGATCTATTAAATATTAAAAGAAAGTAAACGTTAAATATTATATAATTTGTCTAGTTTTCTTTCATACTTATCTATCCATCTATATATCTATCTATCTATCTATCTATCTATCTATCTATCTATCTATCTATCTGTGCATCTATCTATAAATCTATCTATATCTATCCATGATATACGTAACGTATGAACGTATGTATAAGGCTGAAAAGCAAAATCGGCATTGTTCGTGTAGGAAAAGAGAAGACTACATTACTTACATTATTTACAATTGACGTATATTTGTCCTTATCTTGTTTGTTGTGAACACAACCTTTCGGTTGATAGACCCTCCAGCCTTCATCAAGTGTCTTGAGGAAATTTCGAACCTGGGTTCTTATTCCTAAGGTATTTTTCGATGTTAATATTATTATTATTAATATTATCATTATTGTTATTATTATTCAGGTCACTGCTTGGAATCGAGCTCGGAATCTTGGTTTTAATAGCCCGTGCTCTTAACCACTACACCATATGCCCGTGGGCATATGGCGTAGTGGTTATGAAGGCTGGAGGGTATATCAACCGAAACGTTTGTGTTAACAATAAACAACATGAGGACAAATATCCGTCAATTGTAAATAATGTAAATAACGTACATAATTCCTCATCTCTTAAATATAGAACTGAAGAGAAGACTAGTGAGACCGACATGGTTAATGCACTTCGTTAAGAGCTACAATGCAATGTCTATAGTAAAATGAACGGGTACAAATAGAAGTCTAGAGAAAAGGCATTGTAGGGCAAGGAAGAATAGACCAAGTGATTAGTGTGGGGTCTGAGCGAGAAAATCAATATAAGGTATGAGAGGGGGAGGTGCAAGGGAAAAAGGAACACTGAATTGGACGTTGGTGAGAGATTGACCAGCTCCAAAGAGTAGATATCAATGTAGTATAGTGGACGTGTGAGAAAGACCATGAATTTGAGCCAGAGTTTGTAGCAAGATCATAATTGCTAATGCAGTTAGAAAAACATCGAATCATGTGACTATTCTCTTCACGATCATACATTATATAGTTATGTAAGTATGACTGGTGTTATAAACGATCACACATGTATGTATAGTGTTAATGTTACTTCATTTTCTCAACTAGATCAAAATATATTTCCTTTCTTCACTAATATGGTTGCATAGATTTAAAAGGAATAAAGTAATACTGATTTAGAATAAGAAATGCTGTGCCTTCTGTTTCCTTGAGTGGTCGGATCCATGATGGACTGAGATGCTACATACTAAAGAAAGAATAATTGAATGGTTCGTTGTGTTGAAGTGGATGGCGACAGGTTAGCCTGACATATGTAGCAGTGCGCTTCGAATGTATTTGTTAAAACGACATGCACAAAAATGGCTTGTTCTGTAAACGCGAAGTGCACCGTAAACATATGATACAATATATAAAGCTGGAAGATGTATAACAGAAGTTTTGAGTTATGCTGTAATGTATCCATAGGCAGAAGGACTTACATGAAAGAAGTGTGTTACACACAACAAAAAAAAATTTAGCGTCTAGAAATATGTAAAATATTGAATTGGAAACCTTCAATCAAGAGAGACTATAGGCGCAATTAGTCAACATTATATTCTACGACTGTCTAAGCAAGGGAGGTAACAAAAATAAGTTAATTGGTCGAAAAATTTAGACAATATAGACTCTATATTATAATGGATCTGACCCATTTATGTATTAATTGTCTATTGGTGTTTTGAAATAGATCTAACTGTATTAAACTCACTCTTCTAAAACCTTTTAAACGCATAGAAACGTTTGTTGTTAAGCTGGATTAGCTATTCTTTCATCCAAAGTAGTTATTCTGTTTATCGTCCACCGTTGAAAACTTGATTCTATTCATAGACTAAAATTTTGCTTGCATATGCAATATATTAACCTTCCGTTGTTTTGACAAGATAACTGATTTATTTTCAGCATTTATTTTTCTTTTAGCATACTACACATTTCCATTTGTATCTGGTCTCTGATTTTTAAGTTTATATCTATATCTGCATTCAGCAAAACTAAAAGAAAATTTAGAATATTCAAAAGTTTATATTTCTTATATACTTTAATAATTTTATTCTAGAGATATTTCACTCGGCTTTTAATAGTAACTTGCTATGTTATTCTTCTGGGATATTTCAAGTTTTTCAGAATATTTCAACAGCAATTTAATTTACATTTCAGCTTTCTTTTTTTGTTCTGCGATTTTCCTATTTTCTATATCTCCACAGACATTCTATACTATCAAATATGAATTTTTACATTTATTTTGAATTGGGAACAGCTTCTATCAAATGTTACGCAAGTATTGCTGGGTGGTGAAAAAGTTCGCTTTGTTTCGGATACAGTTTCACTGCACGGAAGCTTAGGCAAGCGTCTTCTGCCCTCTCTCTATGCTCGTGTATATGTATGTATGTATGTATGTATGTATGTATGTATGTGTGTGTGTGTGTGTGTGTGTGTGTGTGTGTGTGTGTGTGTGTGTGTGTGTGTGTGTGTGTGTTTGTCCCCGCTGCTTGAAAACGTGTTTGTTTGCGTCTCTATAACATTAAGAGTTCCGCAAAAGAACGATGGAATAAATAACAGACTAGAAATGCTTATTCGACTAACCTTAAAAGGCTGTGCTCCAGCATGGCCACAGTTCAGTGAGTGAAACAATAAAAGCGTAAAGGTATAAACAGTCCAATATTATCATTTCATCTCCTATAAGTTTTATAAATATCTAGAATCTTAAACTACTCCATGCAGTACTAGTAATATATTTACCAACACTTACAAGATTTTCGTGATCTCAAATACTGATTCTCATTGCAGATTTGAAAAAAAAAATATCTAGTTTAAAAGTAGTTGACTTTATTCTCAAATTTTATTTATTTCGGCCATATATAAGATATATGGTTTCATAATTTTGGCACAAGGCCATCAACTTCAGAGAAGTGAAGAAGTACTCAACTGGTACTTCTTTATCGATCCCGAAAGGATGAAAGTCGAAGTCGACCTCAGCGGAATTTGAACTCAGAACGTAAAGACACACGGCGTCGCATATAAGATATCCAGAGTTTCTTCTGCTATTTGCACAGGGATTTGAACATGGTCAATTATTTATGCAACTGTATTTTACAGGAATATTAAAAAGACAACTAGTTATAAACACGCTGCCCAAGCATACAGCCTTTCCATCGCCAACCAAGATTTGAGAGTCTTGGAGATTTATTCGTGTAGAGATGTTGGTTGGTTAAGCCATCATTTGAAACTTCCTTAGTTCTAATTAAACATGGAATGATCTACAATGAAAAAAAGTGGGTTGATTTTCTTATTTTATTGTAGCATTTTATATTTCATCACATCCTTAAGATACATCTATATCTTATCTTTTCTTTTTCAGTAACTCAGTACATATTTTAAAATCTGGTATTTATTATATCAGATCTCTTTTGTCGAACTGCTATGTTATTGGGACGTGAACAAAATAACATCAGTCATCAGTCTGTAAGTGAAGAAACTCAACAACACACACACGCAAACACACTTACACATGATTATAAAGGGCTTCCACACAGTTTCCTTTTACTAAACTCACTCATAAAGTATCGTTCGGCCTGAGGCTATCTTAGAAAACATTTGCCTAAGGTACCACGCAGTAAGAAGCAAACCCAAATGAGTGTAGCTTCAAAGCGGGATACCAAATTCCATTATCTTTGATAGAACATTATTAGTTAAGAATTTTCACATCAGAAAAATTCCTTGGCAACATACCAGGATGTTGTGTTCTGAAAGGAGAAATTAGTTTCAGGCTGCGCAATATAACAAATGAATAGATAAATAAAAATAGAAAGGAAGGAAAATATTGTCTTTCCTGAAAATCATTTTCCATAAATTCATCCAGTTTATAAACTCATCATTATTTGATGATGGTAACTAATTAGCTTCTGATAATTTAACGGTGAGGTTGCTACATTTCGGGACTTGCCGAAGGGTTTCTGAGGTGGAATCTCTTCAATAGTATGTTATCACGTGGTGTATAATGTTGAAAGTGGTATCATATAGGTAAGAATAGCATGTCTTAACATGGTGTCTGTTTTAGAGTTCATAGTATTTGTGCATTGTTTGCTGTTTAAATTATTACCGATCTCATATCAATGTTTATTAGGATTTATTGAGCACTTTAGGAAATAATCCATGAAAATATATTCATTCCAATAAAACCACATGTATATGTATATATGTGTGTGTGTGTGTGTGAGTGTATATATATATATATATATATATATATATATATACATACATACAAATACATATATGTATATATACATTTCAATATGTGACCGCATGTGTATCGTTGGCGATTTTCTTTCTCCGTCTTCCTTTCTTTGGACTTTTTCTATATTTCTGATGAAGAGCTCCGCTCGAAACGTGAAGTCCTCTTTCTTTTCTTTCCTTTCCTGAGCGTCCAATAACACTGTACTTATTCCATGTTCGCACGTTGTTTTACTTGCTTGTTCATGTTTGGATTATATATA
>NC_068983.1:50047725-50048911 GCF_001194135.2 Octopus bimaculoides
AGTAACATGTGCTTATAAAGAATAAAATTCAGCACTGAATATATTCTAATTATTTATAATATAATATAGGATAAGATCTTTATAAGAATTTATCAAGTAGTCAGCGTGAAAAAAACCTCATAATGAAAAAAAAAAAAAAATCATCACTTTTTTCCATAAATATATATAATTTATATAAAGGGCATTAACTATGTAGTAATGCCTCACGCTTAGAAGGACTAAATAAGTCAAAAACTACCAAAAAACCAGCAAAAAATCATCGTACTGTGTTGGGTACATCGTGGAATGTTGATTCTTGTTTATTTTTATGTGTCTCGATCATACGTGTACTGATGAACAAAAGATGCAGATTACTTCACAGTTTTTTTGTATTGATTGAGAAACCAGTGGTTTACCGTTAAGTTAAATGTTTTTTAAGAGATTTATTTTGAAAGCTGCATTTCCTCGCCTTCGGTAAATATGTTGCTTATTTTTTGGTAGTTTTTTTACTTATTTAGTCCCTCTAAGCGTGAGGCATTACTACATAGTTAATGCCCTTTATATAAATTATATATATTTATGGAAAAAAATGATCAATTTTTTTTTTCATTATGAGGTTTTTTCACTCACTACTTGATAAATTCTTATAAAGATTTTATCCTATATTATATTATATATATACATATACATACAGGGTGACCCAAAAGTAGGTTTACAGTTATCACGTAGGTGATTAAATTTCTTTTAAAACATTGTATTACATTAAAATTTCTATCTTACAATTAACTAAATCAGCATAGAATAATAGTTTCATATTTTTTTCATAATGAAGATCTAAACTGTTAATATATGAATGCGAAAGAGAGAGTCGAATAACTGTAAAACTACTTTTGGGTCACCCTGTATATACATTCCTTTGATTTTAGCAAGTGGAATTATATACCCTCCTGAATCTAAATTTAGTATATAAATATATACATATATCTATGTGGTGGTTATCTATGTAGAAATACAAACATAAACGTATATATACGTATGTATGCATGTTTGTGTGTGTGTGTGTGTGTGTGTGTGTATTCGTGTGTATGTACACGTTTATGCGTGCGTGTATGTATGTGTGCCTATTTCTGTTTGTCAAACTCTGCCTGTTTGTCTTTGTCTCTCTGTTTCACTCTTTCTCAGATATATATATATATATATATATATA
>NC_068983.1:50049295-50052585 GCF_001194135.2 Octopus bimaculoides
ATATATATATATATACATATATATATACATACATATGCAGTCATACATTTTTTTTCACATCGACAAATTTTTTCAATTTGCATATGTCAGACCAACAGCGTTATTTATCGAAATAAAGCAATACCATTATTAACAAGGAAACGTGGCTTCAATCGATTGTATCATCCTAGAAAATTTAGTAGCATATATCTTATTGATGAACGAATAGCAAAAGTCTTTACAGCATAGTTCCTTCTTCGTAATACGAAACATACTGCATTTTATATGAAACATTTAAAAAAAAAATTCGTTATATTAGGAAAGAAGATATATAAGAATTTATGAGCGAACCATTAGGTGTTAACTGTTAAATTTTCGAAGTATTGCAATTCTGTTAATGGAATAAGGAATTTTGGATACTTAGGTATGATGATGGCAGAGTTCGTGTAAGTTCAGTTGAATCAAGTAAGTTGAAATGGAGTATCTCATGCTTTTTCGGTGTCCTTTCAATTAAATGTAGAATAGAAAGTACACATATCATATATATATAGATACAGGGTCCACCATAAGTAACTATATATTTTCTTTTGCTTGTAACTTTGTTGATACTTATTCAATTTTTCTATTTCATATGTCATTTGAAAGCTGAAATCTTATATTTTTATTTCTTTTTCTTCCCCCTATTTCAGAGATACTGTTATATCGATTATGTCCACGTGATTAACAAAAAAGCAAAAGATTGCAGTTTTGAAATGGCTCTTCACAAAGTTATCTGGCAGCTCGAATTTGTTCCTTAGGTTCAGCAATGTTGCGAGGCTTTGTTGAGTAGACTTTCTCTTTGAGAACGCCCCTCAGGAAAAAGTCGGGTGGGGTCAAATCCGGCGAACAAGACGGTCACTCAAGCGGTCCTCACCTGCCGATCCATCGACAGGGTAGGTTGGCGTCCTGCCCATCTCGCACAATTGTAGCATAATGGGCCGGTGCCCTGTCCTGCTGAAAGTACAGACCCTCTGTTCCATCCTGCTGTTGTAACAACGGCAAAAGCAGCTTCTGTAGTATAGATCTGTAAAAATTTCCGGAAGTTTATCATTTAAATATATATGAGCATGTCTAGATATGCAAATATGGGCATGAGAATATATACGTAAAGCAAAACATTCAAATCTGCACATGTACATACATACATGCATACATAGAAAAATACCCTGTTGTTGATGTTGAAATTCTAATGAGGAGCCTTGGATCTAGGTTAGAGAACAGCTCTTTCTCTATTGGTAAGAAATCTTGAAATAAAACTGAACAATGACATACATGCATACATACATAGAAATATATAAATGCATACACACACATACACAGTAATTTGAAACAATATAACAGTAAACTGAAGGATTACCCGGTACTTTCAGTCGAATACATTTTAATCAAAAGAATAGGAGTAAGAGTGACTTCGAATTTCTGTCTGTTAGTCTTCGTCAATCTTATGAAAGCGAGAAGGCCAAAGCATCGAAGTCACTGTCATCTCTTTTCTAGCTAAAATATATATATTCTTCTTGTAGAATAATTCTTACTACCCACTGCTTCATTATGAATTTTTGCATCTTTGAACAGTCACACGCTCATTTCCATTCGGTTCACATTTAGTTTTATCAGTTCCGCATCCATATTCGTCAACTACAAAGAGATGCTAAGGATAGAATATGAGATGAAACAGAAAAAAAAAAAATTAATATCGCTTATTTTGCTAAAGTTAAGAGTAATATTACACTTAGATCATACTCTATCAAGGAAAGAAATGGAAGAACACAGTGAGCAAATGAGGAAGAACTTGCGGGTAACTGTAATTACAAGAGATAGCAGCCAAAATCTATCTTAGATAATATCCTATTGTCTTAAAAGTATGGAAGGACACATAAAGTGTTATCTCCTCTGAGTATGCACTCTCTCCCACCAACAAATGAAACGAGATTTTTCAAATTACAATATATTGATAACACATCTGCTAAATCAGATCTGACAAGCGACTCAAAATCGCTAGCAATATAAATAACAATGATCATAATAAAAGCAATTGGTTAATAGACTGCACAATATAATACGTGTTTAAATACAATGGCGAGGATAGAGGCTGAAAAACCTAGAAAATTGTACGTTCTGGTTCAAGACCAAAAGTAATAACTGAATGGAAATTAGAAAAAAAAATTGAGAAGTATGACAATGTGGTCAAGAAATTACATTAAAAGCATGTAGTTTTGGGTTCGGTCCCATTGCGTATCATCTTGGACAAGTATCTTCTACTATAACTTCTAGCTGAATGAATATGTTAGACGGAAACTGCGTGAAAATTCGTCATATACACACACACACACACACACACACACACACACACACACATAGATGTGTGTGTGTGTGTGTGTGTATGTGCATGTATGTTTATATATGTATGTCTGCAGTAAGAGTCTGCGTATATGTTTGTCACTCCACACCAGTCGACAACCAGCATTAGCTTGTTTAAATCGGTAATGTGGCGGTTCAGAATAAAGATTGATAGAACACGTACACATTTTTTTAGAAAAAGAAAAGAAACTTAAGCCCCGGTCGACGGAAACATTTGAAGGCGGGGCTCCAACATGGCAAATCTTCAGTCACTGAAAATTGTACAGATAAAAGACAAGATGTCGGAAAAATTAACAACAAACGAAAATATATTTTCAAAGATTAATTGAATGATATAATACACCAGCTTCTGATTTAGATGAAACATCAATTATTTATGCAACACGCTTTTCGATGTTGCAGAAAATTAATTAATGACAATATTCAATTTCTGTCACTGTATACATAAATATGTACGTATGTAAACACTTTCAAGTATATACATATATACGCTAACTTATATAAACGTTAATTCTTCAATTCTGAGATTATTTACATGTATCTGTTAGATGTGCATGTGCATAGTGATTCATATAAGACAGTCTTGATATGTAGGTATATATATATATATATATATATATATATATACACACACATGTACATACAAAATTACATACATATATATACATACATAAACACATGTATATAAACGTACATCTATCTATCTATGCATCTATATGTATATCCGTGCATATGTGTGTGTGTAAGAATGTGTTTGCATATGTGTCTATATATATAGATCATGCATATGCGTACATATATAATATATATTAGCATACGTATGTATATAAACAAATAACTATCTATCTACTTATCTATCTACGTGTGTATACACACACACACACACACACACACACATATATATATACATATAT
>NC_068983.1:50053751-50059759 GCF_001194135.2 Octopus bimaculoides
GTGTGTGTGTGTGTGTGTGCATAAAAAACACACAAATATACGTGCGCATATGTATAAGTGTGTAACGTTGCCTTTTTGAATGTGTATGTATTCATTAATTTCAATAGTTATTTTGAACCAAATGATAAAAATACTTGAGATATACTCGTAATAGATATTGCAGTGTCTTGTATGATATACATCCATCCGTCCATTCATCCATCCACCCATACATCCAAAGATGATGCCAGCAATCCGATTTCGAACAGTAATGTAGCTCGATATTCTCTTAAACGCGAGCAGCAATGGTGTGGTCTTTCAAATCTTTTAGATGTGGGAACTAGAGGTGCCTCTTGCAGCAGTTGTTCAGAGAGCTTGCCACCGATACTCACACATACCTTCATGTCACCATGCAATATTTCTGCTATCACCAATCATAATATGGTAATACATAACAGATGTTTTAAACATCAAACAATGCCAGTGCTACGGTTATTTAAAGTGATAACGGCCTTGCACAAGAGGAATCCGATTTTTTCACTCTCCTAGCTCTTAGATGGTTGTTGTAACTGAATTTATTCACAATTCGATACGGTTTGTTTTTATCACCTGCAGGGTCCAACGAAAAGCACCATCTTCTCTTCCTCCCACTAATCACTCCTCCCATGATCATACACAACTTCCAAATTCTATAATCCTCTAAACGCACAACATCTCCGATCTTTCCTGCACCATCATCTTCCAAAATAGAGAGTAATCTATGCCATCTACTACTTGAAAATTTATATAATGCCTAAACACTCACAGCCGAGCAATTTCGAATGCTCTCACCGACGATGTAACACCTATACCCACGGTAACAACGACACGACCTTCAGCGGACTTAAGACAGAGAACCACATTGTTTAAAAATGAGAAAAACTAATAGATGCTATGAGACGAAATTCTTATTTACATACATCATGCACTGGCACCGTAGAATATAAGTTTCTAAGGAGTTACGGAATGGTTTGCTGTATTTCCACAGGTGAAGTGACTAAATAGTGTTTGTGCAATACAAACAGAACATTTTGGATTAAACGCTTTAGTTTATCCGTTTTTTTCGCTGATTTATGTACATTGTTTTCGACATACAAAAGGATTCAGCCATTTTCCCGTTTAAAGAAGTTCGTTAAGTATTTATCCCTATAAGATATATTAGAAGACATTTGCTTGCAGAGAAAATGGCACAGTAAATTAGAACGTTGCATAAGATGGTTGTGAAAGAAGCTTTTTAAACAGACAACTATGTCTGAACCTCACTGGCTTTTGTCATCCAGTGTGTCTTCAGCGGTTTTATTTTTTATTCTTGTGATTTAAAGGAGAATTGCCAATTAGATTTAGCGATACGACATAGGGTCACTTGCGTTCAACCCGTGCCAAAATGTATGAAAGACATATCGAAAAATTAACGATGATGATGATGATGTTGGCGGTGGTAGAAGTAGTAGTAGTAGTGACGATGATGGTGTAGTGGTGGTTGTGATAATGATGTTAGCGATGATGATGAGGATAGTGGTAGTAATCGTAGTGATAATGTAATGATGGCAGTGGTAGTGGTGATGATGGGGTGGTGGTGGTTATAATGATGATGATGAAAATGGTGAAGATGATGCCGAAGATAAAGATGATACCGATAAAGATGGTGACATTGATTAGAAGTAGTTTTATGATACTTATTATCTATCTTAATATTACAGGTGTACTTAACGAACATTCTCTCATCTACCTTCCGCTGAAATTTTTCATTTTTTAACTATTGTCCTCTATCGTTGTTGTTGGCACTCCGTCGCTTACGACGACGAGGGTTCCAGTTGATCCGATCAACGGAACAGCCTGCTCGTGAAATTAGCGTTCAAGTGGCTGAGCACTCCACAGACACGTGTACCCTTAACGTAGTTCTCGGGGATATTCAGCGTGACACAGAGTGTGACAAGGCTTGGCCCTTTGAAATACAGGCACAACAGAAACGGGAAGAAAGAGTGAGAGAAAGTTGTGGTGGAAGAGTTCAGCAGGGTTCGCCACCATCCCCTGCCGGAGCCTCGTAGAGCTTTAGGTGTTTTCACTCAATAAACACTCAATAGACACTCTGGGAATCGAAACCACGATCCTACGATCGCGAGTCCGCTGCCCTAACCACTAGGCCATTGCGCATCCACTGTCCTCTATCACAACATTGTTAAAAGTCATAATTTACGATACTAACACAATTCCGATTCCCATTAAACTTTTCTAAATAAAATATTTCATAAGAAATAACAGCTAAGTCAGGTTTATATATTTTTGTTTTGTGAGAGAGATATTATTATATTTCGGGAGGTAATTTTTTATTTTACCAAATAAACATATGCACCATGTATTCGTTCTTCAATTCAAATTTGTTACTGTTGTTATTTTAGGACAGCAAGATAACAACAATAATAAATCTGAAGTAAAGAATGAATACAGAGTGCATGTGTTTATTTGGCAATAAAACATTCAAAAAGTGACCGTCCCGAAATATAACAATGGCAGCTAAGTCATCGCTTGTGTTTAGATGACAAAGTGTTATTTGAATAGCACTCTGTCATCTAAACACAATTTTCAATGGGAGCATTCACTGGATACCGTACTCCGAGATTCACTGCTTGCAAATAAAATTTGAATAAAATATAAGGTAAATACGTGAGAGCATGACTGTGTGGTAAAGAGGCTTGGTTCGTAATCATGTGGCTTGTTGTTTAAGTCAACCTTGGGCAAGTGTCTTCTACTATAACCCCGACTGACCAATGCGTTGTTAGTGAATTTGGTAGACAGAAAGTAAAACTACCTGGAAGACCTCGTCTATATATACATACACACACATATATATGTATATATATATATATATATATATATATATATATATATATATATATTATGGAGATGTACTTGCATAGCAAGTGACTTGACCTGACATCATGTGCTTAAAAATAAAAACAATTGCAGCGTGGAAGGTGTTTATAGGCCATTTAAAAACTCACAAAAAGCGTTAGATTCACTTCAACATTTAACACTAATTTGTAAAAATATTATCGTCGTTTTGAAACCGCGACCTGTTCACTGACAAAAATGCCGTGCTGCATTTTGTCAGTCAACATACACTGTGCAGCACGGACTTTTGTCATCGAACAGGTCGAAGTTTCAAAACGACCATAATACTTTGAAAATTTAAATTTAAATGTTGAAGTGAATCTATAGTTGAAATTTATCGAAAGACAGACAAGTGTAGGAACAACAAGCAGGTGTATTAGTTTCACGCTCGGGAAAGTGAGAAAGCCTTTTACATTTCGAGCCTACGCTCTTCAACAGAAAGGAATAAATGAAAATAAGCGGAGAGAGGATAAAAAAATCTTTTGGATTTAGTGATGAAGCATAGCGACTGGCTGAGGTGGGGAACGAGTGAAATCGAGCATTGAAAAGTGCACATTAAAAATAACAAATAACAAAACAGCTAAAGGATATACATATGGAATGTATAAGATTAACAATCAGAAAAGGTGGAAAAAAGTGTGATTATTTTTTTATGTTTCGAGCATAGCTCTTCGTCAGAAAGAGGGGAAAGGTGAGTTTCGGAGAAGGAAGGTGCACGTGTGTGTTCATTTACATGTCTTCCGTGCCGGGGTACGTAAAAAGCACTATTCGAGCGTGATTGTTACCAGCATCGCCTTACTGGCCCTTTTGCCGGTGGCACGTGAAAAAATATTCGAGCGAGGTCGTTGCCAGTACCGTTGGACTGGCTCCTGTGCAGGTGGCACTTAAAAACACCACTTGAGCGTCGCCGTTGCCAGTAGCGCCTGACTGGCCCTCGTGACGGTGGCACGTAAACCATCCACTACACCCTCGGAGTGGTTGGCGTTAGGAAGGGCATCCAGCTGTAGAAACTCTCCCAGATCAGATTGGAGCCCGGTGCAGCCATCTGGTTCACCAGACCCCAGTCAAATCGTCTAACTCATGCTAGCATTGAAGGCGAACGTTAAACGATGATGATGATGATGGTGATACACACACACACATGTGTGCGCGTGTTCTTGCGTTTGTATTTGTCCACCCCCACCACTTGACGTTTGGTGCTGGTTTATTTACGTCCCATGTCTCATAAGTTAGCGGTTTGGCAAGAGAGAAAGTTACAGAATCTTAAAAAGAAAAATAAGCACTAGGGCCCGATAGGTTTATCAAATTTGGAATATTCTTAAATATGGGCCTGCTGGGATCAGGACTGACCTGGTGCCATACATTAACAACCACCCCGACCACTAAAACCACAATCACCGCAACCACCACCACCGCCACCACCAACAACAACAACACTATCCTTACCGACACAGCTACAATTGCTGCCAACACAATCACCGTAACAAGTAATGCAAAATATCGACAGCATGAACAACAAAAACTACTACTACTACTACTACTACTACTACTACTACCGCCACCACCATTACTACTGCTGCTGCTACTACTACTACTATTACTGCTGCTGCTACTGCTACTGCTGCTGCTACTACTACTGCTGATAATAACAATAATAACAATAATAAGAAGAATACCACCACCACCACCACCACCACCACCACCACTACCACTACTACTACTACTACTACTACTACTGCTGCTGCTGCTGTTGCTGCCGTCGCTGCTTCTGCTATTACATGATTAACTGTCTTTTTTCCTGTATCTGAATAATCTCAATGTATCACAATAAAAACTGAAAAGTTCGTGGTTTTGACTGCAGATCGATTAGTTTATGATCTTCGACTAAAACTGACAAGCCGATCATTTTATACATGCATATTTGATGTATTTGGCTAGTTTCATACGTGTGACACCTCTCACTTGTCATGTTATCTTGATGCTCTGAAACTAAACAACACATTTATTGTCTTCTTCTGTTGTTTTCTTTTTTTCTTTTTTGTAATATATATAGTTTTTGTATTACTATAACATATAAGACCAATGAAGCTGTGAAAAAATGATAAAAAAAATATGCGTAAAGATTGTTTTAAAAAATTCTGAGCACATTATTGCTAGTAATAGATATTGCACAATAAAAGCTAAACGCAAGAACAAAAAAGGATGTAAAAAAAAAAAACTTAGTAATTGCTTCAAGGGTTGAAATAAGGCCAGACATTTAGAATTAGGAGGACATTTTATAACACTGGCTCTCACATGTATCGATTTTATAAAGCACTGAACGATGAAAAGGAAAATTGACACACAGATTGGAAATTAAGGACGAACAAGTATATAACTAAGTCTTACAGGATATTCATTTTTACTGTAGGCACAAGGCCGAAATTTTTTGTGGAAGGAGTCCAGTCGATTAGATCGACACCAGTACGCAACTAGTACTTTAATTATCGACTCCGAAAGGATGAAAGGGAAAGTCGATCTCAGCGGAATTTGAACTCAAAACGTTGCTGTAGACGAAATACTGCTGAGCATTTTGCCCGGCGTGCTAATGTTTCTGCCAGCTCACCGACTTAAGTCTTACAAGATATTCTTTTCTACTCTAGGTACAAGGCTCGAAACTTTTGATGGAGGTAAGGGGCAGGTGATTAGATCTACCGCAGTATGTAACTGGTACTTAATTTATCGAACTCGAAAGGATGAAAAGCAAAGCAAACCTCGGCGAAATTTCAACTCAAAACGTAAAGACAGACGAAATGCCGTTAAGTATTTCGTCCGGCGTTCTAACGTTTCTTATTTCTTTACTGCCCACAAAGGGCTACACACAGAGGGGACAAACGAGACAGACAAGCGGATTAAGTCGCTCATATCAACCCCAGTGCGTAACTGGTACTTATTTAATCGACCCCGAAAGGATGAAAGGCAAAGTCGATCTCAGCGGAATTCGAACTCAGAACGTAGCGGCAGACGAAATATCGCTAAGCATTTCGCCCGGCGTGCTAACGTTTCTGCTTGCTCACCGCCTTAAGCCTTCTAAGATATTCTTTTCTACTCTAGGTACA
>NC_068983.1:50060415-50061252 GCF_001194135.2 Octopus bimaculoides
GTGTGTGTGTGTGTGTGTGTGTGTGTGCGTGTGTGCGTGTGTGTGTGTGTGTGTGTGTCCCAGTATCGCTTGACAAGCGATGCTGGTGTGGTTACGTCCCCGTAAATTAGCGGTTCAGCAAAAGAGACCGATAGAATAAATACTAGGCTTACAAAGAATGAGTCCGAGAGTCGATTTTCTCGACTAATGGCGGTGCTGCATCATGTCCGCAGTCAAAAGGGCTGAAAAAAGTAAAAGAATATATCATACTTTTGAACGTTCCTTTGAATGCTCATTACAGCTATTCATGTTGGATCTATATATTTTTGGGATTAGTTTACTAAGTCATCGTCTCTACATATAATCGGAAGTTATGAATTATTTTACAAAAGAGTGAATCTGGCTCGTGTGCCCTTTTCTTAAACCCCAGCAAGCTACTATACCAGTGGTTCCCAACCTTTCCACAGTGGCTCCTAACAGTGGTTCCCAACCCTTTTATTTAAATGAGTTTTCCCATGGCCCCCTTTCAATATGCTCATATATATATATATATATATATATATATAGGTCATGAGCGATAGTGGTGTCAGTTAGACCCAGGGGTCTAATGGATTTACAATTACAATATCCCTACATTCACTCTCTATTTCCTATCTTAACTAAACTAACTATTGCTTAACCATCCTTTCACACCGTCTCCGATGAAGGGATATAACAAACATCCTGGAAACAGCTGTAAGACCTATTTCTAAATGTTCTACATTATACACAGCCTTATTTTTCTTTTATCTCATTACGAAAAGTAAATCCTTATACATATGTATATATATATATATATATATATATATATATATATAC
>NC_068983.1:50061596-50074060 GCF_001194135.2 Octopus bimaculoides
TATATATATATATATATATATATATATTTGTGTGTGTGTGTGTGTGTGTGTGTGAAAGTTAGTTCACGAATCCTCAGTACTACCTTCAGGGACCACCTGGGGTTCGCGGACCCCAAATTGGGAACCGCTGTACTATATTATCAATGACGGTAAACTGTGCTGAGATATATTTGACATATTGTAGTTCAGTTCGTCGCGAGAAACCTGCAGTGAAAAACAGGTTCTATTAATCAGTGAAACTCTACGTATGTCTGTTAAATATGCATTTGAACTCACTCAGGATTTACCGAGATATTCAATGGCAGAATAATTAAATTATTTAAGAAACTACGAGCCAACGCTCTGGTATACAAATGTATGAAATCAACGCATATACATATAAATGTTTCATAACTTGATGTGGAACAGAATAGGAAGACAATCCGGATAAACTGGCAAAATGTAGGAAATTTTTGTCGAGCTATTCCCTGCACTTTTCTGCAGCTAGATTTATGTACATTAATCGCATAAATCATAAATTTACACACTGAAGGGGGTAAATGTAAATTTATTAAACTCGTGAAACTAAATTTCTTTACATATGTACGTTTCATAGGGAAATTTTGATATTGTCACGGCTCTGTGGGTTTGCTTTGTAATGGCTATTCTATAATGGACTGAATTTCATGGTAACCTTACAATTAAATTTTGTCTCCTGACATCAGCGGCGTGGTTGATAACCGTATCTGTATTTTTGGCGTTAATGATAATGGAGATGGTTATTGATGAAGGCGATGGCCTTTAGATGATGATGATTAACAATAATTTTAGAGTGTATAATTGTAACAAAGGTGAAGCTGGAGTGGGCCTTGATGCTGATTGTCATTGTGTACATAGTATATCCGGTTATAGCATAATGATGAGGCTTGTGTTATTTCATTGGTTGAGCACGGCATTCTATGATTTTACCAAACAACTTTTGCGATCCTTGATCTTTATTTGCTTTGCATTCTTCGTACCTAGCCAACCTGTGAGGGTGCACTTTTCTGTGGCTTACATTACCAAATACTATAAATGTACACTCACATATTCTCATTTGCGCTTAACCTGTTCTTGTTTGGAAACGTTGTTCATCCAACACATTATATCCTATCTATAAAGTCCCATAACCCATTGTATGCCTCTGAAGAAAGTGACCATGCAAGCAATACTAATTGAGTTATAAGTTTAGACACGAAGTAAATATGTTTTGTCTGTTAAATACTTCAAACAGATATACCATGCCGTTTCAGTGATAGTATAAGAAAAGGTGATTTTTCGGCTAGTTATCTGGTATATAGGCATCTCTGGTATATGTCACATATACACGAGCCTGAAAATATACATCGATTGGTACAGATAGATTTTATAATGTTTTTTACCTTCACTAAAATAATTCAGTTTGAAACATCGACAAATATGCCATGTTATTTCAAATGTTTCCTCATCAACAAACTGAATTTGAGATATCTAAAATCTCGTTACGTTATCTTGAAAACATTTTCAGATAACCCATATAAAAGAAAAACACAAAAAATATTAAAAAAACACCAGCATCACAATTATTCACCACTGGTTCCTATTTCTTCTGTTCCTGTCCAGGCTAATCCCTTACTAACTATTAAATCCTTCAGAACTTCACTTGTCACCATTTGTCTCCATTATTACATTGCCATTTTTCTCCTTGTATGCTTAAGGGTAAATTGATTTTTTTTTATTATTTTATTTGCTGCTGTTGTTTTTTTTTATCTTTGTTTTTCTTTGGTAATGTAGAAATTTGAAACTACTGTATAAAGTAATTCTATCTTTCCACAAACTATCGCAGACAGAATAGAAATATAGAAGTTAGATGAAAGCACATTCTGATTTAATAGCAATTCTTCTGAGATTAACTTCCAAAGCTGTGTGTGACAACAATGGCAAATATAGCAAAGTTATATGTTTGAGATCAATAGACACACGAAGTGGCTAACTGGACAGAAAATGATTGACTCAATTTACTTATGTCTGTACTTGCTTTCTATTCTTATTTTCTTTCTTGTTTACTTCTATTTTACCTTCTTCGTCCACCACTTCTTTACTATTTGTCTGAAATCGCAATAACCATACATGATCATTCATAACTGTACATCGACTTGAGTAATTCGTTATGGTATGGTGGGGATTTAATGAACCTGAAGTGTCTATGTCATCCTCGCTTGCATGAAGTAGCTCTGACTATGAGGTAAATATCACTACCTACTCATTTAGCCCCGAGCCATCTCGCGTCTGTCCTTTCTGATGGTAGAATGTTAGTTGAGACGGATATGGTTTATCTTTCAAGCAGGCTGCTATCTAGAAAATTTCCCTGCACATTGAGTATTGATTTCAAATTTTGGCACAATGCCTGTAATTTCGGGATAGGGCTTGTGTCGATTACCTCTACCCTAGAGCGCAACTGGTACTTATTTTATCGTCCCCGAAAACGTGAAAAGCAAAGTTCACTTCGGGGAATTTAAACTCAGAATATAAAGTCGGACGAAATGCCGCTACGCATGATGTCCGGCGTGCTTAAGATTCCGCCAACGCGTCATGGGCCTCGCTGGTCTAGGAGCCCAAATCTGATCTATGTACGTTGAGGTTTACTGTCAATGAATAAATATTATAGGGCTCACGTGCATTGATTTTTCAGGCGGTCTATAATGCAACTAACGTTGCTCTGCATCCCACCACAAGGTCTGGGGCCAGTAGGTCCAAAGTTGCAGCTGTTAAATATCTGTTTTTTACTTGCGGTTGTTAAGGTTGAGTGAGGGTATTTTAAACATGTTATTTCAGTTTGACTCCGAAGAATTGTATATGTCTTTGTGCAGTGTCATCTTGTCGTCTTAACGTATAGGGACACTGTTACTTTCAGGCATCAGTGTACAGAAAGCTCAATTCATATGTATTCTGCTGCTCTCTGTCAATGTATATATACACGCACACGCATATAGATATATATATATACATATATATATATATATATATATATATTACATTATAAATATAATCATATATCATTTTTTTATAATAATAATAATAATAATAATAATAATAATAATAATAATAATAATAATAATAATAATAATAATAATATAAGCTCCAATTAAAGCGACTATTGTAAACAAATTGACTGAAAGAAATGGGCCGAACCACTGGGAATTAATCTTGTCTTCAGTTCCCAGTGGTTCAGCACATCTTTTTTCAGTCAATTTGTTTAGATTAGTTGCTTTAATTGGATCCTGTATTATAATTATTAAGAAAATAATAATATACAATTACAATTAGATTAGTTGCTTTAATTGGATCCTGTATTATTATTATTATTAAGAAAATAATAATATACAATTACAATTATTGTTAAAAGACCTATATGGTCGCTTTTGTCCGATATTTAGTTCTGAGGGGAAAATGAGATCTGTGACAAATTTGGAATTACGACATCAGAGAAGAGTGATCTCTGAGGCACAGTAGGGATAATGACATCAGAGAAGTGTGATTATTATAAAATGGGCTGAAATATGTACACGCTGGGCTGGAGTGTTTGTTCCTTGAATTAGTGTAAAGTCCACAAAACAAATATCCTGATGAATGAGCAACTCTGAAAATGAGCTTATCATTTCTTCCTCTTTGATAATTAATAGTCATTATTTAATGTTTACGTCAACAAATACACCAACTTAAGCATGAAATCATGTCGTAGTCAAGCTATGATATTATTTTGCAGAGGTACAGTTATTAAGAAAACAAATTTTGAGGCGGGAGAAAGGGGCATTGCATATTAACTTTGCCGTCCCTTCCAGGTCGAAGTGCTTGATGCCGTTCATATCGTGTTTTGAGTGTCGCATGTCAACAGCAGTAGGAAAGACACAAGAAGAAGAATCTAGAGTGCTAATGTTTTAGGGAGGAAAAAAAAACTTGAAGGGAGTCAAGGGACCTGTCATCTGTTTAAGAGGGAACGTTGCTGGCGTCAAGTATGTCTTTGATGCATAGAAGAATAGAGAGTTGGGTTCAAAACTATCGCCTGAGAAACGCAAGATTTGATCGGAAAAAGGTTGAAAGAGCTCCTTCAACACATGCTACAACAATGCTTTTTATGCTGAAAGAGTTTTCTTGCTCCATATCATTTGAAAGAAAAACCAATACGAATGCAACGACTATGATTTCACGTCTGCTACTGATTCTGAAGGTCAAAAAGAAAATTATGATAGCACTCCCCGGCAGCCGAAGGAAATTCAATTTGCAGTATTTCCCTGAATCATTTGGTCATGATTAAAAAAGCTGAATCAGTTTCACCTGCATAATGTGTCCACTAGAGATTTCCCTTATTCATGAGTGTTTTTTTTAATAAAGGCTCAATATCGCTATCATTGAATTCCATAAATTAGAGCCATAATACTCCTTCTTGTCAATTATTCATGATTTGAGCAAATTTCAATAATCTTTGGTTTCACATATATTTCTTTCTAATTTTGGCACAACAGTTTTGAGAACAGGGGCAAAGCAATTACATAGGCCAGAGTACTTGACTGGTACTTTACTTCTTCAACCACCGGAAGGATGAAAGTGAAGTCGATCTCGGCGGTGGAATTTGAACTTCGGGCGTTAAGAGTGGGAAGATATGTCGCAAAGAATTTTTTCCAAAGAGCTAACAATTCTGCCAGATCGATGCTTCGTTTCATTATGAAAATTTGTTTCTCAGAGAATAGCTTGGAAAATTTGATGTGAATTTTTTTGATCGTGTTATGCTTTTAGTTCTAATATAATCATACTAAATAAATTTTCAACATAGACTAAAAACAGTTATTTGACAGTATTGGAAGCAGAAATGGTCAAGAGGTGTTTGTCATTATTCTTGTCACGGTTGCACTAGCATCAGAAAAGAATGACAGACATTTCAAATTTTTTTCTTGCAGATTAAATTTTTTCGTTTTCTTTTTATCTTAAAATTGTTTTCCTTATATTTTTATTCCATTTCTAGTATTCAAACTCTGTATTTACTGTTATCAAACATCAAATTTTCCTTGATTTCTTTTTTCAGATTTATCGTTGCTTTGTGTGTTTCCTTTTCTTCAGCTTGGGGACATTTTCAAATTATGGATACAAAATACAATAGAAAAGTGTTTATAGCTTTTTGAAGTTTCAGTATTGTATTATTGATACAAATTTCTGACGCAATGATTGGCATAAATACAACAAATTTCAGAAGCGATGATTGGCATAGAACACACAAATCACTTATTGACGAAGGTATTGTAGCAGGTAAAACAAGTTCAGAATACAGCTGGTACTGTAATAGACCACAATCGAGGAAGAAATGTCAGAATTGAAAATGAGTGTATGAACTATCATAACTGGGCACTGGGAAACATATGTTGAAAGTCTTCGGTGCCGTGCATTCATCACAATGAAGTATGTCTATAACTTAGCAAAGCTCCAGATTAGTAATACCTTGTGGGTGGCGCACACATCAAACTCAGACACACATATACAGACACAAACACGCACACAGACACACAAACACACACACAAACACACACACACACACACACACACACACTAACATACACAAACGCACAAACACCAACATACACTCAAACACATACACAGACACACACATACACACATGCGCATACATATTTTAATCGAAGAGTACAATATTATCTATCCATTGAGAGAGCACTCCGTCGGCTGCGACGACGAGAGTCCCAGCTGATACGATCAACGGAACAGCTTGCTCGTGAAATTAACGTGCAAGTGGCTGAGCTCTCCACAGAAACGTGTACCCTTAACGTAGGGAGATTCAGCGTGACACAGAGGGTGACAAGGCTGCTGGTCCTTTGAATTACAGGTACAACTTAATTTTACCAGCTGAGTGAACTGGAGCAACGTGAAATAAAGTATCTTGCTCAGGGACACAACGCGTCGCCGGGATTTGAACTCACGACCTTACAATCGTGAGTCGAATGCCCTAACCACTAAGTCACGTGCCTTCACATTACGCTATCCACTACGGCCGATCTTATTGGTTGGTTTCGCACCCTACACTCTCCATATATAAGGATTATTATTGCTTACAATAATATCAAATAGCAAGCATGCATAAAAAATATCATAGGGTAAAAAATCATTAATTAATAATCAAGGGTGCTACAAGCAGTACCAGCACACTAAAAATAGCTGCCAGAGGACGTCTAGAACCACAAACGTTCACAGATACACATTAATTGAAATCGGGGTAATTGCTAACGAGAACTTAGTGGCATTTTCGCAAAGTACGAAATCGTGACGATACGGATATGTCTGGCTTTTCAATTTACGGTTCTTAATTATCAGTATATATATATATATATATATATATATATATACATACATACATACTCTTCTCTGGTTCTATCTCTGCATCGACTCTTTTTTTTTATATTTCTTTCTTTGTGTGATTGTGCCACTTTGTCGAATACATAAGTTACCGGAAGATCTCATTTGGACTAGGCATCGCAGGATATGTAAAATATATTGAATATGCGCCTTACTTTACAACGGTACCTCTACGACTCCCTCATCTGTTGAGGGAACCCCTGAAACTCATTTTCTAGATTTGGGATAATTTGTTATATTTGTGGTTTACAATCTTCGTTTATTATCACAATGCTGAATCACTCAGCATCGTATCATCTAAGTAATTCCAAAGAAGGTGTTAATTGAACGACATCAATATTCACAAACAATAAACAATTATCGAGTCTTAAATATAATTTTAGTTTTACATATTTCATTTTCTATTTTCTAAAAAGAGATTATTTTCCAAAAATACTATACTAATTTACATAATTACAGAAAATGAATTATTTTTCTAATCAGTAACTTTTTCCATGTCTACTGCAATTCGGTGACTAGCATATTCGCAATTTTTCAGTCAGGAACTAAAAAAAAACGTACTTCTTTTGTTTCGTTCTCCGAGAAATGCAATGTAGAAATAATCATGTTAAAAATGCCGTACCAATGTGGTTGCAACCTGTCAGAATCTTCGCCCTTGTATTTTGTTGATTCTCATTACAAAACATATTCATATTTAAAAGACACACTTATGGGGATCAAAGCATTATTAGATTAAACATATTTTCGGCCTTGAAACAACCTGTCAAATTTCTTGTCTCTGTTGATGTATAAAAACATCACTATCTGCTAAATTCAACATTACGTAGATTTTCAAGAAGAATGACGTCGATTCCAGATTGATTCAGTAAAGATGGAATGTATGAGAATACTTCGATGGCGAACATATAAGGAAGTTTTGGAAGGAAATGGATGGTGATTGTTTCGGTAGTCTACAGCTTTGAATAGTGGAAGGCTCTGATATATTTCCCTGTAGGTTCTGAACTAAGCTCCACTTACCGTGTTCAGGGATTTAAATGATACGAGGACATGAAACCCAATGGGGATGGGGTGCTATTTAACACTTATACATTTAGATATTTGAAGATGGGTATTTATTTTCTGCGCTACTGCCAAATTTGATAGAGAACCAAGAGAACCAATTTTACAATAGTTTTGACAAATTTATGGGTTTGACATGGTTGAAAGAATACTGTGAATTTGCGGTTAGATCTCCACTGGATGTAATCATAGATATTTTCATTAGTGAAATATATTCTTTAACCATTTTCTAAACGAACATTTAAATTAGTCACACTGAAGAGGCGATCATAGATTGTAAATTCTAGAATGTAAATTCATCATTAGTAGTGGAGTATATCCTTCTCTTGTAGATCTGAATCTCTTCATGAGAGTTCAATAAAACATTCAGCTGAAGTGTAAACAAATCGACTTTGATATGATCTCCATTTCAACACTAATTTGTAGAGGATATGCATCCCTTCTACTATAAGCACAAGACCTGAAATTTTTGGGGAGGTGGCCAGTCAATTAGATCAATCCAGTATGCAGCTGGTACTTAATTTATCGACCCCGGAAAGGATAAAAGGTAAAGTTGGCCTCGGCGGGATTTAAACTCAGGACGTAGCAACGGGGAAATACCGCTAAGCATTTCGTCCAGCATGCTAACGACTCTGCCAGCTCGCCGCTTTACAGACGATATGCATCGTGACCGAAATGTGTGTCACACAGAAAAAGACGAGTATTCGTCATCGTATAATTAAATTATTTCCTAACGTGAGTAATATGTCTGTTTAAAATTTCACGACTTATTAATTCAAAAAATAATAGTCATATAATGGACGATATTTTCCTTGAAATACGCTCGAAGGAAAATATCCTCTAGACCGGAGACACTTTGCTAATATACCATGCAAAATATTCTGTCATGAATATATATTTATTTGAATAAGAGACAACTGTGATAATCATTGAAATCCAAACACTAGCACCATGTGTTTTTTTTTATTTATATAAAATATAAATATTTTATATTTATTTATGCTCTTATTACATTCATATTTTATAAAATTTCTTTTTAAATATTTTCAATTAAGTTTCGATATAATTTTCTTTGGATAGCTTTGAATAGTTTATGCAAACTCTTTAGCGGTGTTGATTTTATAGTTCTAACATAATACGATGAAATTGACACCATAGAATAATAAAATATATTTCAACAGAGTTATAAGCAGAAACTGTCAAGCTGGGGATGTCATTAGTTTTGTCAGGGTTGAGCTTGCATTACAAAAATATGACAGTTATTCAATTATTTTCTTTCAGATTAATTTGTTTTGTTACGCTTTTTGTTTTCGTCTCCTAATATCCTATTATTTTCATTGTTGTCAAGTATTAACTCTACTTTGTTCTTATTCTGATTATGAGCGGATATTTTCAGGGTCGGAGCAAAGAAGGTGGGATGCAAAAATGCTTATTTATTTTTTAAGACTTATAATACTTATCCGACTTTCATACATAATCACTTCTTTTGCCAGCACAAGGCCAACATATTTTTAATTTATTGTTTAGCTTTTAATTATTTTATACACCAGAGGGGCGAGCTGGCAGAATTATTAGCATATCGAGCAAAATACTTAGCAGTGTATTGTCTTTTGTCCATCTTCATGTTCTGAGTTCAATTTCCACCGAGATCAATTTTGCACTTCATCCTTTCGGGATCAATAGAATAAGTACCAGTTGAGTACTGCGGTCGATGTAATCAACTTACATCCTTCCCAAATTTTCTGGCCTTGTACCAAAATTTGAGACCGATTACTTTATAAACCATAGAGAAAGAAACGGGCTATTTGATGTCATTAATATTTAATCATATAAATAATATAAATGCACCCTTTTAAAGCCTGGCCAGGCTCATTGGCCCAATTTCACGGTTTGAAGGGCATATGTGTTCCCCAGCTGGACGCTAGTCCATCGCAGCGTTACTCATTTTAGCCAGCTGAGTGGACTGGAGCAACGTGAAATGAAGTGTTTTGCTCAAGAGCACAAGGCGTCGCCCGGTCCAGGTATCGAAACCACAATGTTATGATCATGCTGACACCCTAACCACTAAGCCACGCGCCTCCACAATATTTAATCATAAGACATCATAATTGAGTATTGAAAGCATTTAGTGGCGCCCTCTATCCTGTTCTGTTATCAATCAAAGTGAAATATATAGATCTTTTATATTTTACTTGTTTCAACCACTGGATTGCGGCCATGCTGGGGCACTGCCTTTGAGGGTTTTAATCGAACGAATCAACTGAAATACTTGATTTAATTTGATAATATTCTATCGGATTCTTTTTGCCAAAACTTTAACTTACGGGGATGTGAACAAACCAACACCGACTGTCACTCGGTGGTGAGTTGAATACAGACACACAGATATTTAGCTCTCAATCTATACATAAAAATATATACAATGGGCTTCCATACAATTTCCTCCTATCAAGTTCACCCAAAAGCCCAGAGCTTTAGCAGAAATTACTCACCCAACGTACTGTGGAGTGGGATTGAACCCCAAAAAGCATGGCTGCAAATCTAACTACTTGATCTTAACCACAAAGCTACACGTGCTTATTATGATAATAATAAAATATTTTTCTTCCAATAATTTTCTTAATTACGCATTATAAATCGCCATCTTAGGTCGGTGACAGCTTACACGAAACAACAAAAGGTCAAAATAAGCCGACACATTGGATTATGTTGAATGCGAAATGTTCAGCATTCTTTATTTTCAGTTAACTCCAAATATAACATCAATACTTTTAATAACCAAATAAACATCACACATTATTATATTTCTTTCACTATAATTCATCGACTTTATGTCTAATTAAGAAGTAATTTTTTCTGACAAAATATTTTAGTCGTGAAGCACGAGATATATTTTTAAAGCTTCTTATATATATTACAAGTTCAGCCAAAAAACTGTAATCTGTCAGAATGAAAATAAATATAAATCTGACATTTTGATTTTCTAAATCGGTTCAAAACTTAGTTTAAGGTCAAGTTTTACCCTGTATTTCAAAGTCAGTCGAATATAGATAAATTCTCTTTTAACAAGTAAGTATGAATACGGATGGTAGAGACTAGTATCTTTGCCATCACACCGAACTGATGTGACTGAAGCAATCAGCATTTATTTCAAACATAGTTCTAGTTCTATATTTAAGAGAAGAGGAAATCTGTACATTATTTATATTATTTACATTCGACGGATATTTGTCCTCGTGTTGTTTGTTGTTAACACAACGTTTCGGCTGATATACCCTCTAACCTTCTTCAGGTGTCTTGGTGAAATTTCGAACCTGGGTTGTCATTCCTAAGGTATTTTACGATGTTATTAGTATTATTATTAATGTTCAGGTCACTGCCTGGAATTGAGCTCAGAATCTTGAGATTAGTAGCCCGCGCTCTTAACCACTACGCCATATGCCTGTGCTGAAACTCAAGTGAGTGTTGTGATGGGAGAGAGCACACGGATTGCATCGAGTTGTCATATAAATTAGTTCGTTTTTGTTTTCCTACTTAATTTCATTTTATCGTCTGTTATTTGAATTCAGACGACATCTATTTCTCTCGTTATGGTGATTTGTAACTCTATTTGATCTAAACTTTCTATTTACGGTTTTTAGAAATTTGATTAAATTTTATGTCTTTTGAAAAAAAGAAGAATTTAGCTGACAAGTCAATACACAAAAACGGACATCTATTTTTGTGATAAGTTGAATTATGAAGTGCATGGAATATTTCAGAAATATTAAGTACTACGTAGTAAGTTAACCACGAGAAAGTATGAATCGAAATGAAACATAGATATACTTGAACATGATAGCAGAGATACCAGAGAGTAAAAAGGAATAGATGCAATGAAAGGGTGTGACACCGTACGGAGGCGTATATAATATATAAGTTATAGTTCTTCGAAATAAATGCGAAGTGAACTGGTATTAATGAAGATGTTTTAAGATAAGCATTATACGAGTGAATTGTTAATTAATGAATAAGTAATTAGAATACATGTAAAGCAAAATTTATATGAGTATCCTTTAGGACCAAGGAAAATTTGGAATTACTAGAAAAGAAAGCTCCCTACCTCAAAAACGAAACAAAAAATAATGTCGACGGCGTCACTTGAACTGATAGCGCTCTCTTTAAGTTAGAAGTAACATTTCCTTTAATTCAATTTCTGTCCTTAAAGTCTTAAAATGAAAACAGATGGGGTATATTTGGATGAAATATTTCCGATAATCAGTAATTAAATTTCAAAAAATAACAGACGGGTCGCTCAGAACCGAGACGTCATGATAACTCTGAGTCCGTTCTATCAAGAATGACCTGGGGCTAAGCAACAAAAATAACCCACGATCCATAAAGGAATAATTCAATCGGTTATCCTCGCAAGCTTATGACCTTTACACAATGGCTTAACCACTTGGCACTGTTACCTATGCGTATGTCTACGAGAGAAATGAATATTTCTTGATAAAAAAGATGGAACGAAGCTGAACAAGATCGAGATATTTGCATATTCAATTTCTGGAGCAAGTATTTTTACACTTGGATGCATTTTGTCACACAAACTACTAAAGCATAAAGCTGGAGTAGTTGTGAACTGCTGCATCTATTTTCAGCGTTGTTTGTCTGAAGAAAACATAGTTATTGTAGGATGCCTAGAGGAAGTATAGAATAGCTGTTGCAAATTTTAAAACTCATGATATTGCAGTCTGTAACCCTGAACTTTAACTCTGCAGACATTTAAGTTGAGGAAATAGAGATAATCAATAAACAGAGATTTTCCCTCAGAAACAGATTTATTATGATTTAATGTCTTTCTACATTACTTCTATTACTTGTAGACGAGAAACATGTCTGTAAGAAATGTATACGACTGTGTATAGTTATGCGAATACACATACACACACACAAACATACACACACACATACATATATATATATATTTATATATATATATATATATATAT
>NC_068983.1:50074333-50076163 GCF_001194135.2 Octopus bimaculoides
TATATATATATATATATATATATATATATTTATGTGAAAATATACACATATACACCCATGCATACATAGGCTCTCTCACACAGGTGCCTTCTTCTGTTTCGGTTTGTGAAATGGAACTTGAAAATTGTTGGTCAGCCGGAGCCCGTGGCAGAAGTCATTTCGAGAAGAAAATCCTAGAGTACGTAAGAAGACGGCACTTAAATATTTTTTAATTAGTTGAAATTATGGTAGTATTGAGAGAAACTATTGCTACTTCTGAGGAAAATTAATCTCAGAAGGTCAAAGATGAGAACTTCAGAAATGTCTAGTGGCAGCACTTAAATACAGGTAAGCAATTGGCTAAGTGTCTCTATTCATTCATTGGTAGATTTAGTGTCTGTTGAGATATTCAATGGGTTTGTTAGACTTCTGCAGCGTAGCACATTTTGCCGAGATGCAACGTTGTTTATTTGGAGCCGGTACTGATATCTATCTATCTATCTATCGGTCTGTCTGTCTGTCTGTCTGTCTGTCTGTCTACCTGTCTGTCTGTCTGTTTCTTTTTTGTGTATGCTTTTATCTTTGTGTATGCTTTTATGCGCCCCAAATATTTTCTAGTTGCATGAATCGACTCCAGTTATTGTTTCTTTTTAAAGTTGGTACTTCTTCTATCTGACAGGTTTTCTGAACCGTAAACTTATGTGGACGTAAACACAGCAACACCAATTGACAAGTGGCAGTGGTGGGACAAATACACACACACATACACACACACACACACACAAACGACAAACTTCCTTCAGTTTTTGTCCACCAAATCCATGCCTAACCTGAGAGGAACTGACCCCGGAATCATGTAGTTGGGAAATACACTTCTTACCACACAGCCACATCTACAGCTATGTATGTGTATGCATATATAAACGTATGTCCTGGGTATGACTTTAAACTGGAGTGATAGGGACTATGCGGTCCCCACTTAATTACCATTCTCCTCAGGTCTGTTCTGGTCAGGAATGGTAGCAAATGTCAGGTTCGCATATATGTGTTAAATAAATTTCCGATAGGCACAGGAGACTCTCGATATTTTTGACAAACTTGCGGTGAGAGCAGCTCTTCTAAAAGAAAGATACTATACCAACAATCTTGCAGTCAAAATAATACCAACCATCTTGTAATTCTTGTCATTGAAACCTTTTACGATGACCGAGAGAGTGGCAAAAGTATTGTACAAGCGATATTACCAAATTTCAACAAATCAAAAAATATTTAAGTGCCACCTACTTGCGTTTTCTAAGCATTTCTTCTCGAAACGAGTTCTGCCACAGACTCCGGCTGACCACCAATTTTCAAGTTCCATTTCACAAACCGAAACTTTAAAAAAAAGCACTCACGTATATTTGTGTATGGCTGAGTTCAAATTCCGCCGAGGTATACTTTACCTTTCATCCTTTTGTGGTCGATAAATTAAGTACCAATTACACACTGGGGTCGATCTAATCGACTGGCTCCCTCCCCAAAAATTTCGTGTACCTACAGTAGAAAAGATATTTCGCATTTAAGACGGTGAGCTGGCAGAAACGTTAGCACGCCAGACGAAATACTTAGTGGTATTTCGTCCGTCTTTACGTTCTGAATTCAAATTCTGCCGAGGTCGACTTTGCTTTTTATTCTTTCGGGGTCGATATGTTAAGTATCAGTTGCATACTGGGGTCGATCTAATCGACTGGCTCCCTCCCCAAAAATTTCGTGTACCTACAGTAGAAAAGATATTTCGCATTTAAGACGGTGAGCTGGCAGAAACGTTAGCACGCCAGACGAAATACTTAGTGGTATTTCGTCCGTCTTTAC
>NC_068983.1:50076685-50078039 GCF_001194135.2 Octopus bimaculoides
TGTGTGTGTGTGTGTGTGTGTGTGTGTGTGTGTGTGTGTGTTTGTGCGTGTGTGTGTGTGAGTATGTATGTATTTATTTTCATGTTGGACCATCGACCGAAAGAGTGGCAAAAATGATGTACAAGCTGTTGTCGCTTAGGTCTAATGATGTACAAATGTCATACTATCATCTAAGTGTAAGACTCCTGTCATCTTACAAGACGAGATAATCATCATGCATGTATGTATAATTTATCTAATTTAAAATCAGTGGCTGTTCCTACTCAGAGTTTCGCGTCTCTGGTCCTCACACTCAGTGACACATAGAATGGCTTGCTTATGTACACAAATCTCTCAAAAGCTCTGTCTCCTTCTCTATTTTCTCTCCCTTTCTTACGATATATATACATACACACACACATATACACACACATGTATGAGTGTGTTTGTGTATGTGTGTGCGTGTCAGTGTGCGTGTGTGTGTGTGTGTGTGTTGTGCGTGTATGTGTGTGCGTTGAGGAGTTCGGTTTAGTTACTAGGCTGTTGTAGTCATGACCGTAAGATTTTGGTTCTGATTCCTGGACCTGGAGATGCATTAAGTTCTTGAAAAAAAGAATTCATTTCAAGTTGGGCCACTCCACTCAGCTGGCAATGATGAGTATTTCTGTGAGGGACCGGCGTCTTGTTGAGTGTGTGTGTGTGTGTGTTGGGGGGATGCTAGAAGTGTAAACCACCAGACCTGGAAATCCAGCTTTGTATGCCGAAGGCTGAAGAAAGACCTTTGACTCTTTAAGTTATTCTATTCCTCCAGAACGTCCTAAGGACTGAAAGCATTCTATCTCTCTCTACTATCTTTTCTCTTCTCAAAGAAAATATTTCTCCAGCGATCGTTAGTTTAATCTCGTTCTGTCTGTTTTCATTCGGTTTCCTTGTGTCTCCACTGTCCTATTTTTGTTCCCAACTTTAACCATACCTAAGATCCAACATTTTATTATGGTATTTATGGGAGCAACTGCCTTTGAAGACTCATATTGTCGTTCAGTGCTCGAAATGCAGAGTAGATAAACAGCCAACAACTGATAAAGAGTCTTTCTTTGTGTTACTTGTCTTCTTTTCCATTTTTTTCTCTCGTTGTTTGCGTATCTAACTCATTTGTTTTTGTATTTCATGTTCTTTACTGTTTGTGACTTCCTGTACACACATATGCATATACATACATACGTACATACACATATGCATGTATATATATATTATTTATATTATATATATATAATTACCAAATGAATAATTATTCGAAAATGTTTATATGTATATTATTATTAATCATTATCATAAGTAAAATGACCAAGAACAACTATAAAACGATAATATAAGT
>NC_068983.1:50078220-50078815 GCF_001194135.2 Octopus bimaculoides
AATTGCAATACCAGTGACTCTTTCAATCACAGTTTAATTGTACCAGACACCATTAGCGACTGATATTATCATATCATGTCGCTTTCAATGGAGACATACAAATGACGAAGCGCCAAGATGCAGAGATACTGAATTTGCATTGACCTCACCACAGCAGGATGATTTTCATTTGTTACTGATATTTTTTAAATTCTTTTATTGGTTTCAGTCATCTGACTGCGGCCTTGCTGGAGCACTGCCTTTAGTCGAAGAAATAGCCCCTCCCCCACACAGACTTATTCTTCGTAAGCCTAGTACTCTTTTGCCGAACCGCGTAGTGACGGGTTGTATACACACCAACATCAGTTGCCAAGCGATGGTGGAGGCACACACACATAAACACACGCACACAGACACACACGCACACACACACACACAAACATATATACGAAGGACGTCTTTCAGTTTCCGTCTACCATATCCACTCAAAAGTATTTATTCGGCCCTAGGCTATAGTAGAAGACACTTGCCCAAGGTGCCCAAGGGACTGAACCCGGAACCATGTGGTTGAGAAGCAAGCTTCTTACCACATAGTCATGCCTGCGCCTTTATATAT
>NC_068983.1:50079205-50082523 GCF_001194135.2 Octopus bimaculoides
TATATATATATGCTTAACTTCATGCAAGATGAATATCTCAGAGTATTAGGAGTTCAAAGGTGTATCTTCTCTCAGTATAATGCACAAATTGCTACATTGTAATAATGCGACCTCTTTCATTAAGCATGACTATACAAACTTAGGTACGTACATGCATACGTACATGCATACATACATATATATAAAGTTAAAGTCTAGTTATAGAGTGACCAATCGTTTTGCAGCCACGAAATCCGCAGCCTTGTGGACAGCTTATCAGACTCCATACAAAGACAAATTTAACTCTTCACCTCATGGAAGCGGAGAAACCCTATGATTAATTGTTGAAATGGCTATATATTTCAATTCTAACCTGCAATAGAGATGCACATATTTACTTAGTAAAACCTATTATACACTTCTTGTGGATTGGCAGTGTCTTGTTTCTATACCCAACTATCTGGCGGATTGTATGTGATAGATTTTGGTCCTATATTTGTGTATTGACATACAGTATTCTCGTGAATATAAAATGCTTGAATATTTCAGTACTGTACAAGAATTTCATGAGTTATCGTGTGCCATTCTCAATTATTCAGGAAGGCATTGCTCATTAACCCAATTCCAGTATTGTCATAAGTAATCTCTCTCTAGAGAATTTTGCATATACAAGGATTTCGTAATCGAATTTTAGATGAATAAAGTTCTGGTCTGTTAACAGTGCTGTGTTTATATGGTACAATGTATTTACGTACATTTCTAGGGATTTTTGAAACCAGTATCACATGTGTAGTCGGACGTGATCACTTTTCATTATACACTATATTTGTGGACACAGCAAAAAGAGATAAGCTAAATTAGTTTCTATTCTGTAATGAGATTTGTTCATCAATTACGTAACCCCATCTTTCACCAGATATACATATATGTAAGAGAGCGGGAGAGAGAAAGCCAGAGAGACTGACAGAGAGAAAGAAAAATTGGCCATTGATAATAATGATCAAGTGTTTTATTTCTTTCGTTCTGTAATTTACTGGTAGCGCAGTGGTCATAACACAAATAGACAGTATAATATAGAGAAAGACAAACCTTTGATTTTTGAAAATCAAAATGTTTTTGCTGTGAGTATATCATAGTCTAATTTCTAAAGACTCGGTATTTGATTCACAGAACTATTTTGTTATCAATCATTTGCATAAAGGACACCAAAAAAATGTTATTTTTATGCTTTCACGAAATTAATACCAATTTTTAAATCTTCAAACATATTTTTTATTAAGAAAAGGAAAAGAAAATTCTTAAAACACACCTAACAGAAATAAGCACTATATTATCTTCGAACAACACCCGGAGGTATTATATTTATTTCAGAACAGATACAATAAAAACTAATACAAACGCCAAGTAAACTTTCGAGCTGGTGGCAAAAAGAAATAGACGAGTTATTGGATCATTGGTGTGTGAGATTTACCACAATTCTTCAAACGTTATATTATCTTATATCCTTTCCGTCAATCTCCGAAACTGCAACTGCAGGTCGATAGCGCAAATAGAAAGAAAAGCATTTGGAAATAAATAAAACTATCTCACTGTCAAGTCTGAAGTTACACTAAGTAACAAATGAATATTTTCTTTGTAAAATTTGGTGAAGTGGACATTATATCAGTTACTGATGTTACAGTTTCAATCCTTTTCTGTAGAAATGATAAGCCACAACGTTAACAAATCAATATCATTGAACCTTGTTAAACACACCGAGAATTGCGACTGCCCCAGATTCCAATACATTCTGTTAGAGTGGTATTTGAAATACGGTATCATAAAATATAGCAACGTAGCCATAAATAAGCAATAAACAATCTAGTTAAAAGGGGCCATTTATGCGATTGGACGATCTACAAGATTAAGCAGCCAATTTCCATAAACCTTTCAAAATTTTGTCGTAAAATGTGTAATGTGTGAATGTAATTGAGAAGTATTACACTACTGAATATACGTATAATAGGTTAGGGAAGAACAGACGGAATTGTCACCACGTAAATGTTTGTCGGACGATTAAACGCCAATGCCATAAAAACACGTGTGACAACGGTTTAGTTCGATATCTGAAAACGATCATGACAGAACATAAATAAAACTTTAAAATCTCTAAAATACACAAACACAGTCAGCAATACAACTTATCATTATATTTAATGCCAAGCGGTAAGCTGGCAGAATCGTCAGGCAAATTGCTTAGTAGCATTTCGTCCGACTTTACGTTCTGAGTTTAAATTCTACAGAGGATGACTTTGTTTTTCATCTCTTCAGGGTCGATGAAATAAGTGCCAGTTGAACGCTAGGGTCGATGTAATCGTCTAGCCACCCAGCGCAAAGTTTCAGGCCTTGTGGCTATAGTAAAAACGATTATTACATGTAATGCGCTTCAGAAATAAATTCAGCGCCAACGACTACAACGAAGAAAAAGTATCTGTATTATTTCCATGTGTAATGTAACATCTTGCCAGATAATACATTAAAATGTTGTAAGCGATGCTTACAAAAATGTAAATCTTGTACATGCAATACAGTGTAACAGAGTGTGTACTATGTTTGTCGTTAGAGGTACGAGTGAAGGTTTTGGTTTCGCCAGTCGCTCTTCCAATCGATACATGGAAACTATTTCCTTTGTTTGCTTTCAGATTCTGTAGGTCTCAGTTCCTGCGGGAAGTGTCACTATTTTACACTGACTTCACTGAATTTGAAGTGTGAATGCACCGAGCCGGAATACATACCACCCGAAACCCTAGTAACTGCATCAATCTACAGCTCTGGGATGCTAATTTCGTTCTTATCGATCACGAAGCAAAGCTGACCTTGGCCGGATATGAATTGAAAGTGCAGACATCCGGAACAAACACTAAGAGATAGTCTCTCCAATACATACGATTTAGCCAATCCACCTTGAGCTGCATTAAAGTCAACCAGCATCCAGTATTCAGGAGGAGATGTTAAACATGACGACAGAGTAATTCTGCCACCAGCCCCAACAGGAACCGTGCATCTCGGCTCTGTTGACTGCACCCATTCACTGAATTTCAACAACAAAGTTTTAACGTACCCCACGGTATACTCCTTTACTTGTTTCAGTTATTTGACTGCGGCCATGCTGGAGCACCCGCATTTAGTCGAGCAAATCGACTCCAGGACTTATTCTTTGTAAGCCTAGTACTTATTCTAGCGGTCTCTTTTGCCGAACCGCTAAGTTACGGGGACGTAAACGCACCAGCATCGGTTGTCAAGCGAAGTTGGGGGACAAACACAGACACACAAACATATACACACATACATATATGCATA
>NC_068983.1:50082979-50086933 GCF_001194135.2 Octopus bimaculoides
TGTTAATGATGAAACTTTATCTTTCCTCCCATCACTTTCTAGATTGAACAATTGCGAAAATACCATTTGTTGGATATTTGAAATGAAAATCCCCCTCTGGGCTTAATCATAACTTTACTTGTGCTTCCTATACGAACCCTTTCATTATGGTAATTGACCAAATTTATAAAAGATTGTAATTCATTTTACTTTAGGGTAATGAATTACCAATCTTCGAACACTTCGTATCATTTCTTGCAAAACACCAGATTCACCGCCGCCGCCACTACTACTACTACTACTACTACTACTACTACTACTACTACTACTACTACTACCACCACCATCAACGCCACCACCGCCGCTCCCGACGCCGCCGCTGCTGCTGCCACTACTACCACTACTACTACTACGTGCTTTTATAGACTTTTTAATTGTTCAACATAATTCAAACACAATACGTATAATATTATATCTTATGATTCTATGTGTATGATTGTAAAGATCTGCTACAAAGGGCTGAAAGCTCTCTGAGTATTTATTTATAAAGAGAATTATAATTAGATTGTGTGATGTTAAACTTTCATTTTCCTCTCTTAAGAAGATTAGTAAACACGAACCAACGAACGAGCTATTATTATGTCATCTGCTAGAAACAGCTACCAAATTTTCTTCAAATAACACCGAGATGCTTTATTCGAAAAAAACAAACTTCTACATTATATGCTCATGTGTGTTTGTGTATTTGTGTCGGTGTTTGTCATTCCACTCCACTGTTTCAGAGCCAGATTTGGTCTATTTACGTCCCCGTAACGTTAACAGTTCGGTAAGAGAGACTGAAAGAACAAGTACAAGAGTTAAAATAACGCACTGGAGACGATTTGTTCGAATAAAACTCGTCAAGGTGATACTCCAGCATGGTCGCAGTTCAACGAGTGAAAATATATTTAGAACTGGATAAACTATGAAGTAGTTGTATACTGTCAACTTAATGTGACAGTCCCCTGAAGGGAATAATACTACTGTTGGTTAGACCTAGGAAGCTGCACCGCTTCCTGTCGGCCTTGACACATTTCCGACAGGAAGCGTTGCAGCTTCCTATGTCTAACCAACAGTAGTATTATTCCCTTCAGGGAACTGTCACATTAAGTTGGCAGCATACAACTACTTCATCGTATCACTACTGCATAAATCTCTCTGGGAGATTTAGAAATGTATTATTTCTAAATTTGAAATCAGTGAATGTATTTCACGAGAATTATTATATGTTTACTAGAGCTTGACAGGTATCTTCGACTAGCAGGTGATGCTACTCCAGACTGATGACGAGGAAAGACTCAGAAACATGTCTCTAGATACAGGCTTAGCTGGGTAGAGGTGCTTGTCTCCCCCTTGTAAACATAAGGACACAGAAAATGTTTCAAAGCCGACAGGAAGCGGTGCAGCTTCCTAGATCTAACGAACAGTAGTATTATTCCCTTCAGCGGACTGTCACATAAAGTTGACAGCATACAACTACTTCATCGTATCACTACTGTATAAATCTCTCTGAGCGATTTAGACATGTATTTTTTTCTAAAAATGGATAAACTGTGTCTGGAAAAGTAGTCATGGCTAGTTAGCTTTCGAACAAAGATATACCTGATCCAGGCCGATCTGGAGTAACAGTGCATCAAGCATGACATTAGAACATACAGATGAATCCTGAAAATAACATACTCACTTTGGAACACATTAACAAGAGAGGCCTGACTTGATCATTCAACTTACTGGAAATAGCAGTCAAATCCCTTACAAAATAACACCATATTCTCAAACGAGAAACAAAGAAAAGAAAATAAATTATGACTTGAAATTTGGGCAACAAGACAACAATTTCGAAGGAGGGGGTAAATCGATTACATTGATCCCAGTGTTCGACTGGTATTTAATTTATTGGCTCCGAAAGGATGAAAGACAAAGTCGACCTCGATGACATTTGACCTCTGAACGTGAAAACAGACGAAATGCCGCTAAAATTTCGTTCAGCGTGCTAACGATTCTGCCAACTCGCCGTTTTAATAATAATAATAACAACAACAACAACAACAACAACAACAATAATAATAATAATAATAATAATAATAATAATAATAATAATAATAATAATGATAATAACATTGATACAAGTGTGAAGGTAGAACACCTACAAAAGAAAATCAGCATTACTTGGAGCTCCAAGAATTCTTCGTAGGATTCTTGAAGCATGACCAGTAAACAAGTGTCATCTTAGTCTGCTGACAAAGTTCAGCTGACACTTTCCATCACACCCAGCAAAATAAACTGTGAGTTTTCATCACAGTATAATAATAAATGGTTTAACATTTGCCTCAAGGGTAGCAATTTTGGGGTAAGGGGTGAATCGATTATACCAATCCCAGTGTTCAACTGGTACTTATTTTAACGACCCCGAAAGGATGACAAGCAGAGTTAACCTTGGCAGAATTCGAACTCAGAACGCAAAGATGGACGAAATGCCGCTAAGCAATTTCCCCGGCGTGGTAATGGGTCTGATAGCTCACCGCCTTAAAATACTAAATAATATACGATCAAGCAAACACCAAAGAGGGCGGTATCGGTCTGCGTCCGAACATCTCATGAACTGGACATGTCCTAGAAAATTTCAAATAATGTGGAGCGAAATCAAACAGTTATCAAATATATGTAACTCTAAGTAAACGTGTTGAGAACTACTTTCTTTCGTTAGATCACACATTATACAAAATGTTACGTATAATGTTAAATTCGGCTGTTTTATCGTTTATGTCGTATCAGCCAGACTGATTTATTAAAACAAAACAAAACATAAAAAATGAAGACAAACTGTCGTTGATATCTGCAACGCCGAATATATAATTACTTAGCGACATTAGTGTCTGATAGCCAAGCCTCACAGTATATATCACGAACACATTAGTCGAATATGTATTTGTGGGTGGTCGTTCGGAGCTGTAATTGCAAATACCTAATTCTTTTATGTATCAATTTTGCTTACATTTTTCTTTCCATTTCCCCCCGACAAAGTGTTTTATTTTGTTTATAGATATATTTATGTTTAATAATTTAGTTGAGTAGTATTCATTATACTTTCAATTAATGTATGTTATAGAAATCTAAGTAATTCTAAAAACAAGCCATTGTGCTGGCGGCATTTCTACGAATCATTGTAATTGAAATTGGACCAAACAACGAAGAAGCTTCGCTTGGTAATAGCCGGAAGCTTTTAATAGGTGACGGCAAGCTACTTTCATAGGCGGGGCAGGTGAAGGATCGTCTACGAAGGAAGTCTCAAACTGTTAAGGGTTGGAATACGAACCGGAAGT
The DNA here is from genome assembly GCF_001194135.2 of Octopus bimaculoides. NCBI lineage: Eukaryota > Metazoa > Mollusca > Cephalopoda > Octopoda > Octopodidae > Octopus > Octopus bimaculoides. Next base: position 50,086,321 of record NC_068983.1, read on the forward strand.
GAACTGAAATTCAGTACTTTTGTAGCTTTTCTACTCTTCTATCGAAACCCTAACATTTAGTTGCTTGTGATAAGACTGCGGAAATAACGATGTTAATTTTATGAATTTAAAGAGAATGAATAACATTCATCAACATAAGATACAAACTTTGATGTCATGAATAATACGAAGAGAAAGGAATATTATTTAAGCCCAGGTGAAGTTAATCACTTTTGAATGTTTCATGTTACTTTTGCTGTTGTTGTCGTCGTTGTCCATCATATTCTTCCCCTCCTCCTCCTAGTTTCCCATGCTCTTCTTCTTCTTCTTCTTCTTCTTCCACGTTCACATGTTCTAGTTGTTGTTGTTGTTGTTCTTCTTCTTCTTCTTCTTCTTCTTCTTCTCCTTCTTCTTCTTCTTCTTCTTCTCCTTCTCCTCCTTCTTCTTCTTTTTCTTTTTCCATTCTCTACTTCTTCTTCTTCTTCTTCCTCTTCTCCTTCTTCTCCTTCTCCTCCTTCTTCTTCTCCTCCTCCTCCTCCTCCTCCTCCTCATTCTTCTTCTTCTTCTTCTTATTCTCCACAGCCTACTTTCCCGTCTTCTTCTTCTTCTTCTTCTTCTTCTTCTCCTCCTCCTC
>NC_068983.1:50087553-50091954 GCF_001194135.2 Octopus bimaculoides
AAGAACAGCAACAAACACTACTGTATAAAACAACAATAACAACAACAATAATAATAATAATAATAATAATAATAATAATAATAATAATAATAATAATAACAAAAGAGCTGAAGGGAGGCATCGGTAAACCAGTTTATTAAAGAAAAAACTAGGCTTCTTTTGCAAGCTGATTGCTCAAGGAGGCAATACTAAAACGCTCTGTATAGAAAAAAAAGGGAAGTACTTAAAAAGAATTTGAATGCCAAACATGAATACCGCTCTGTAATCTATTCATGTTATTCACACCTCCATCGCGATTATCATAAAACTATATGATTCACTGTTAAATATAAGAATGACTTCCGGCGAGCATTGACGCTTTATTATGCCAATAACATATATGATAATGATCTGTAGCATAGCCACAAGGTTGCAGATTTTGAGAATGTCGTTGGCCAAAAAATTGAAACACACCATCTTTGATTTAGCTTTTGTGCTTTTCCTAACCTATAACTACGGATGTTGGGAAATGACGTAAGGAGTACGATCGCGAAGACAAGTGACCGAAATGGGGTTCCTTCCAAGGAATAACGTTACTTGGTAAGTAGTTTGGATATCAGTGAGACTCTCCAGGTTGAACTGCTTCTTCTCTGCATTGAGAGGTAACAGCTTCGGTTCTATGAATAGAATTGCTAAATGGATTCCTTCCGAGTCAAAAGCTAGGAATCTTTGAGGACGAGACGACTGGATAATGCCCGTAGTGTGAGAAAGTATGATGAAACTTTCCATTCGAATAGTATAATGACAGCTGTTTCTGATGTGACCCTGTGGAGAAGGTGCCTGATGACCCTACTCCGAAGAACCTTCCAGGAATAGTGGGAAGAGAAAATGGATGGATGGTTTGTCATTTAAACAAATACGCCAGTAAATAGTCAGTATTTTATTTTAACTACAGGTATTTTCTTCTTTTTAGAGAAAATATAACGAATGCAAAGATGATCTGAGCATATGTGAAGAATTTGAATCTGAGTGGTAAATGGTGCTAAGTTAATATTCTTTTCTACTCTAGGCACAAGGCCCGAAATTTTGGGGGAGGGGACCAGTCTATTAGATCGACCCAGTATGCAACTGGTACTTAATTTATCGACCCCGAAAGAGTAAAAGATAAAGCTGACCTTGACGGAATGGTGCTAATTTAATATTAAACAATACATTTAGCCCGTCGTTGAAACATTTCTTCCAAAATATGGTTTTCAACACAGGAACAAAACCAGGAATTTGTTAATTGGCTTAATCCGCTAAATTCATTTCAGTGCTTGGCTGGTATTTATTTCATAAATTCCAGAAGGAAGGTAAAGGTAACCTGAAATGCAAAAAGCTAGACCAAATACCCCAGCATGAGAAAAACATCGCAAATGGGCGTACAGCTGTGAGGGAAATCGTCGAATCACCATCCGTAAGTTATCAGAAGATGTGCAGAATAGTTACGGTTCAGTTCAGTCCGTTATCACAGAAGATTTGGTTTTGAGACCCGCGTCTGCCAAGTTTGTGCCCAAACTGCTTTCAGCTGACCTAAAAGACACTCAGGTTTCAATTGCATAAGATCTCCTTGATTGTGTCTAGAACAATGAAAATTGTTTAAAATCTTTGCGTAGGCCTCTGAGCAGGTATCGCCAAGCTTTTGGAAAAATTCTATGCAGATCCTCTGCTCAACTTTCTCTGTTAAGGTCAATGCGAGGATCATATGCTACACACCTTCCTTCAAATAACTACTATAATCAGCTGAAATGAGAAGGAACGTTAAAACTTAGTGCGCATGCACGGCAGTGTTTAAGGTCAATCTGTGCCAAGCGGCTTTACTCTGCGTGCTTTAGCGTCGTTATTATGATTACAGTCCAGATACGTATTGATCAGGCCACGTATAATTATAGTTTTATATATTCATAAACACATAGGCGTAGGAGTGGCTGTGTGGTAAGTAGCTTGCTAACGAACCACATGGTTCCGGGTTCAGTGGCACCTTGGGCAAGTGTCTTCTACTATAGCCTAATATAGCCACGGGCCGACCAAAGCCTTGTCAGTGGATATGGCAGACGGAAACTGAAAGAAGCCCGTCGTATATATGTATATATATATATATATATATATATATATATATATATATATATATATATATATATATATATATATATATGTATGTGTGTGTGTATATATTTGTGTGTCTGTATTTGTCCCCCAACATCACTTGACAAACGATGCTGGTGTGTTTATGTCCCCGTAACTTAACGGTTCGGCAAAAGAGACCGCTAGAATAAGTACTAGGCTTACAAAGAATAAGTTCTGGGGCCGATTTGCTCGACTAAAGGCGTTGCTCCAGCATGGCCACAGTCCAATGACTGAAACAAGTAGAAAGGTAAAAGAGTAAACATACATACATACATACGAACAAACACACACACATATAATCATGGTAATATTTCAACTCATTTTCAATAACACAATATATATGACTAATTGTTGATCCCTCTGGTATAAAATTATTCAGAATACAAAGAAAAGGACCAACCAATACATTTTTTAGACTCTTTGCATTTAATAAACAGTTTTCCCACTAAATAATATTGCAATGATCTGAAAATATGATAGATGAAACAAGGTCACAAGAGTAAGAAGGGTGAGGCCAAACTTCCATATTTCATGCCATAATCATTTACAGAGTGACTTGGTCAATATGGGCCTTGCATTATCGCGCAAGAGCAACAGCCTTTCACACTGACCAATGACGTGTACCCTTTCTGTAAATTTCTGCTCACTGCTTTCAATTTACAATGTACATTGCATTGTGCTATACCACAGCACAGCATCATTCAGTTAGTCTATCTTCATATTTGCTTTCTTATTTATATCGATGAATATAATCATTTGGATTTGTGTGCACATATGTGTATCTATTTACATTTCTTGTTGTGTTTTTATATTTCTGAAACTCGCAATTATAACCGTAAACTGTAAACTCTTAGACTAACTACCACCTTTCAGGCTTTGCTTACCATTAAATTCTTTGTAATATTACATTCCTATATGTCATATTATTTGACTTTATTACATTACTGCATACCACTTTGCATTTTATTATATTATTCGATATTACATCGTCCTGCATTCTTTTGTGTAATATGGCACTCCTGTGCACCGATCTATATTAATATGATTTACATAGAATGTAGTTTTCAATCATAGACAAAACTAGAAACTGTAACTTTCTTTCAGTAATAATTACCTAAATGTTTTCTGAACAATTGATTTGCCAAAACGGACCAAAATTCGAAATATTTATTAGTAGCCGCACCCGTCTTTGTATAGGGATGTATAAATTAACCTGACCCTAATGTCAAAGTAATAATAATCGTTAATCTACTTACTTAGAACTTTACTACATACTTGCTCCCACTAACATATGCATACACGTACATATAAATATATATATATCTATCTATGTCTTTTTTTCTGACTCTCTCTCTGAATGTTTCATGTCAGTCTATCTGTCTGTCTACATGTATGTATATATGTATGTATGTAAATATAAAGTGTATTCAACCTACGATCGTAAGGCCGTGAGTTCGATCTTTGCAGCACGTTACGTCCCTAAATAAGACACTCTATTTCTCATTGCTCCAGTATACTCAGTTGGCAAAAATGAATAGTACCTGTATTTAAAAGGGCCAGCCTTGTCACACACTGTGTCACGCTGAATCTCCCGGACAAATACATTAAGGGTACGCGTGTCTGTGGCGTATTCAGCCACTTGCACGTTACTTTCACGAGTAGGCTGTTCCATTGATTGGATCAAATGGAACCATTGACGTCGTAACCATCTGTGTGCCAGTTTATAAGCGATGATATCTACACTGAAACAATATCGCCATGTTCCCCACAACACATCAACATTTGCAGGGATTTCTAGATCCAACACTGAATAATTCACAAACAAACGTTCACAGATTTGAGGTTCATTTGGCCTGTAACATGCAAGAGTCATTAAAACTATCTACAAAGAATAGACGTTGTAATGGTGATCATCATTAGAAGTATTAGTAACATACACAGAAAGGCTGTTGGTTTGTCCCAAAACACCGTTTATCTCCAGTTTTTCTGGAGGTTCTGAATATAGCTGTCTCTCTCTTTCTCTCTCTCTCTCTCTCTCTCTCTCTCTATATATATATATATATATATATATATATATATATATATATATGCACGCACACACACATATACCCCGGTCTATTACCCATTTTTCTTAGGAGGGGTAACCACAGCAAGACATACACCAAGCATTCCATTCATTTTCAAGCTCAAGGGGGTGAGCCCAATTCTCTGCTCGGGTCAAGGCATAGAACGCAACCCTCAATATCAGCAGCGAGG
>NC_068983.1:50091999-50096682 GCF_001194135.2 Octopus bimaculoides
ATATAAGCTGATTCCGTACTCCGTTGAGCAACATCAAAATTCATTCATCCGTCCACAAACACTCTCCAAGAGAGTAAAAATATATAATAATAATTATGATAATAATAATAATAATGATAATAATAATAATAATAATAATAATAATAATAATAATAATAATAATAATAATTACAAGGTAAGAAACTGGGGAGTTGGGGTTGTATAAAGGGGTTCAAATCTGAAACTAAGGAAATTTTAAGTTTTGTATCTGAGTGTATTTGCAAAGGTATTAATTTAAGTAAGTAAAAAATAAAGATAAAATAAAAATAAATTTCAAAATATATAAATAATAAAAAATATGGATATATCTCTAAGGGGAAATAATTATGTAATGAAGATAAAAATAAATTTTTTAAAATAGATGTAAAATAAAGAACAGTAAATAAACCGTTGTAACTCTAATTTCTATTGTCTTATTAATAGTAATATTAGTATTAGTAAATATTAGATATACTTTTTTAAACTTCCTCTCTTTCGGATTTGAATCCCTTCAAGAAATATGTAAGATTCGTTTTATATATTAAAAAAAAGATACCCTGAAGAGCTTCTGCTCAATGCAGTTTAAAATGAAAGCCAAGTCTTAATAATGGAGTTGTCCCAAATGCTTCAAACTATGCATTACTAAGAGGACAAAATCAAAACATATGTAGGATTTCTTTAGTCTCTTTTGTAATTTTTGAAAATTTGTTTTTATGCAAATCTTAACTTTAAACTATGATACAAATGAATTAAATATACGTCCCCAACTCTCCATTTTCCTACCTTATTAATAATACTTATTACAATAATCCAAAACAAATCGTGGAGATTTTCTTATTATACGATGGAGATTAAACCAGTGAAATCAAATCTTCTGCTGGACTTTTCAATTTGTTTAAAAGCCTTTTAGATCTGATGTAGTGATTTTCTTTCACTTTTTCTGACAAATTGACCTTTCCTCATCATATAAGATTTATATCTAATGTCTTCGTGGACAACATTTCTGACTGTTCCTTCTGGCACATGGATATCTTTTGCAATTGACCACATGGACTTTCTGGGATTGTAATCAATGGGCTGTTGAACTTGTTGCATGAATTCAGATGTTCTAATGATCCCAGAGCGTTTAGAATGCTTTTTAAGCTTTGATACTGGTGATAAGTTTCCATCTTCAATCTTTAGCTCCTTACCAAAGATCTGGCAAATTTAAAAAATTGCGATATTTCTAAATCGCTATGCTCAGCCTTTATAACCACAATAACAGCATGCCTCTTCATTTCTTAAGTAAGCTGAGGGCTGGCCATTATTATTTTCTGAAACAAAAGTTATACAAAGCTAGAAAAAATGCAGCAATGGCCCCAAAAATTATGTCCTCAAATACCTTACGCACACACATATATATGTGTATGTATGTATGTATGTATGTGTGATTATATATTTATATACACATATATATTCATACAATTGTATGAATATACATACACCATAATGGCTTGTATATATAAAATATGGGACGCTACCTTTATTAAAACTAGTTCGGTATTCATCGCGTAGCTGGTGGCAAACTAGTAAAATATTTAATTTAAATTTTGTTCTTTTAAAATGCTACCTTTAATATAAAATATGTGTATTTTAAACACAAAGAGTCTTTGAAAGAATTATAGATTTGCCTCTGTATTCGCTTTTCAGAAAAGAATATGCTGCTAGGAATTTTTCAATTTCGTAATGTAAATTATTGAAGTTTGGTTGCCTTTCCCAGCGTAGATTTAATAATAAATAATTTTTTAATATTGTAAAATAAATGAGCAGTCAAGCACTAGTATAGATGTAATCGAATTGCCTCCTGCTCTGAATATTCCTGGCCTATTGCCAAAATCAAAATGAATATTGTTTAAATAAACAACGTTTATTTTAACGTATTTTATAACATACGTACTTTAAAAATTCAGTATGTAAAGTGGACAATATTTAAAATTACTAAAATGTTTTTGCCATAAACATCTTTCGGGGGCAACGTTCTACTTTCATTCGTCTGTTTCGCTGATTTCAAGTAAACATTTATTTTTTATTTCAAGGAGGTCGAGTGACCACACAAAACACTTTCACGTTTGCGAATATTTGTTTATATTTTAGTAATATTTGTTGCTGACGATGAATGATATAAGGACGTTTTTCTTTTTAATAATATTTACATCACCAGTATTATAGTGTACTTCTAATGAAATTTCATAGCTAAAATACTCATATATGCATAACCTAGAATTTCATTTTTTTTGTTTTTTTTTGCAATTTACCAGTTGTTGTATCTCAACAAATATTTAAATTGAAAATAATATATTGACTTTACAAATTGGAGAATTGACTTTTACTGACTAAACGGTTTTGTAACATTGCTTAATCACCCCGAAAATAAGTAGTTTCAAGCGGGGAGAAGGAACAGAATTCAATAAATCGAATTAGGTTGACAGTAGTGTTTAGCTTTTATACTGACTGAAAGTTTCAGTGGATCTGTCACTGCTTTTATTACTTTCCCTTCAGTTTCCTCGACTTTTATCTTTTTCCTTTCATCACATAGTTTATTGTATTTGAGACAGCAATATTCATTTTTATTTCTTTCTTCTGTGGGGTGCACTGAAAAAATAAACTTTGGCCAAAAGTAAAACACAATCGTTATTTGTCGGTTCGTTGCTTACTTGAATTCAATGAATAAATTATATAATTCATTATTTTCTTTATCTCGCTTCTCCAAATATATCACTTGGCTGTTTAGGATTAAGATTAAATGAATGGGATTTTCTCTCAAAATGAATTGTCATTCTCTTGTTAGTTTTATTGTTGCTGTTTAACCCTAATATATCAACTGACCGGATAACTATCAAAACTAGCCCAGCCATGAATAAATATGTTCCTTTAGTTCAATGGTTTAGAGTTACCTCCTCTTATAAGACAATAATACGTGATTCAAGCGAAATATTGTTGCTATTTCAACCACGTAGTACAACAAAGTAGAGTGTTCTATGCAGATATTTTGACACCTTATATTATTGTCGAAAACTAAACCTGTCTGTGAAGTTGCTAGAAATAAGTTAAACCCGATTGAAATTAAACGATTTCAATTAACGTATGTTATTGCAAAGCCTAAAGATAAGAAACATCTGTAAAATGTTTCATTAGTTATTTCATTACTTTATCGACTTAACTCAATGCTATACTGCATTTACCAGCGATATATGTCGTAGCATATGCGTGGTGTTATATATATACCGTTAAATTTCCACTGTTCTTTTGACATTTTAGTGTCTGAAGTTATTGAGAGAAGCGCTAATTTTTCTTAATTCAATCAGCGACAAAGCGCATGTCAGTGAGAAATCCCTTGACACTCAACTCTCTGATTGAAAAATAATCCGACTGCTTTCAAAATGAGTTCTGATTGCTTTAAGAGAGAACATTATTAGTGAAAATACAATTACTCTTTCACAGTTTATTTCAAACAAATCAAGTTTTAGTATATTTTATCTCCTGCTGTTCCTCATGTATCAAAGTAAGAATACAGCGCAAGGAAACATTGAACATGCCAATGTAGAGCTAGTTCCTCACCCAATCACAGAGATTTTGGGACCACTGATTTAACAGTAATTACATGCAATAACATGACACATTGCTCTCTTGCAAAGAGTAACAGGGCGATTAAATAATGATTCAATAGCTTGCAGATACCATTTCACAATCTGTTCGACATTCTAAAAGTATCAAAGGCTGTGTTAAAATTAGAATATCCATTGAAAGGTAGGCCGGCTTCAGCTTCCACTACGGCCTCCAGACGGCCCCGAAACCAAACGCATGCACTGTATTCCTGGCAAGATCATCGAACACCTCCTTGTTCTTGTCCACCAGCTCAGCCTTGGTATAACAAGTAGAACAGTTAGTTTCTTTCTCAGTCGTGTCCCACATAACTGAGAAAGAAACCAACTCTTCTATCAGGTCTTTCACACTTCGTTCATTCCACTCTTCGTTCTTTCGTCCCCCCTCTCTCACATTTCCTGGCATTCTCTTCATGCTCACTTTCCCTCCTTTTTCACTTCACTGTGTCTCTTTCATTTTTTTCCCGCCCCCACCCCCCTTAATTCTTCTCTGCCTTTACATCTCTCTCTTGTCTCCCCACGTGACCGATGTCCGGCAAGGCCTGACATTTCTTTCTTGGTTCGATTACCATCTGTGCAACATCTATATTTCTCCCTGTGCTTGTTAAATCCTATGTCCCTGCCGTAAGGCTTTACTTCGACACATGCTAGCTTAATTTAATTCGTCCCTAGTCGAAAGACACCTGTTCTTATGTCCTGTTAATTGCATTTGTATTTGTGTAACATTTCTCTGTTTTTTCCGTCCTTGATTTCGTATACCTTTGCTGCTTTCTTCCAAGGAATCTAATGCTCTTAGCTTATTTTTTCCTTGGGGGCTGGCCAGATTAGAGCAATCTCGAGTATAACTAGCCGAAATTACAAAGATAATCTGGAACTCGACTGAGGATAGAAAATTCCGAATGACCCGTCATTGTGTTCCTTGTATAGTCTGTCTGGATATTTTTCTGTCCCTTTTTTGTATCACTTAACTATCTGGACGTTTTGCGTTCTTGTCCCATATATATATATTTATATATATATATAT
>NC_068983.1:50096908-50098037 GCF_001194135.2 Octopus bimaculoides
ACTTCCCTTCATCGGAAACAGAAAAAATAAAGTAATCTATTATTATATCCATAGGCGGATATGTTTAGTATGAAGTGGTAAAGAGTGTGATGTGCTGAAAAAAGAGAGAACAGTACTTGAAGTGTAGTTTCATTCCAATGGTAAATATCCGTGTAGAAATCCGTGCAAAGTAATCCTTGTGTGAATAATCCGGAAATTTATGTTGGAACGAAAGTTGATATAGCATAGATAGCAGAGGTACATATATTCCATATTGCGATGGATTTTTGCTTGTTTACTTGAAGAATGTCCAAGTCAAGTGAAAAGTGAGCGGTAATTAGGTCAAGTCAAGAAGACAGAATGTGAAAGGGGATAGAGGAGATATAGAGGTGGAGGGTGGTAGCGATATATTTATGGTCAGTTGGTCTTAACAGTTGGTCTCAACCTTATATATATATATATATATAAATATATATATATGGCCTGTCAGCAGCAACTCTCTCCAGCAAGCGTTTGACTACAGTCGTCAGCAGCTTCACATACCTGCGTGAATTATACCAAAGGCTTTCATCAATGATGTGGGGTAGCATGGCATCACACCAATCGAAGACACACACAGAAACCATCACAGCTTTAGCGTAGTTAGTTCTCATGATGCCTGAGACACCACATAGTCTGTAGGCAACCGACCTTCTGTTTTTGTTGTTGAGCAACGTATCCTGGCACAGGTTCCTTTCGTCAAAGTATCACCAGATAATCTCCAGCTGCGCATGCTCAATACACTCCTACTCAGGTTTTCACGCTACATGAGATTATGAATTTACTGGGACAACGTCAAAACAAAATATGTAATCTCTACTTTGGAATGATTGCTCTTTCTTCCATTTGAAACAAAGCGACACAAACACACGTACACATATTTATGGGTAAATATATTTATATATAAATTTTATATACGAATATATCCAGACAAATACATAACTGCATAAGTGAGCATTTGTGTGTATTTGCAACGTATTTTAACAGTTACATACCTACACATATATATTTAAACAATTACATACATAGGCACATACATATTGATATGCATGCATATATATTCGGACAAATATAAATAGGTACATACGTACATGCATATATATATATGTAT
>NC_068983.1:50098153-50098566 GCF_001194135.2 Octopus bimaculoides
TATATATATATATATATATCAAACGATTATACTCATATACATATGTATGCATGGATATCAATACATATATCTACAAATAAATATCATTTGCGACACAGAGAAAACATGTATTCATGTTGTGATCTTTCAGTTTTATTTCTCATTGTCTGTCAACAATAGATTTATTGCCGTTTTACGGCGAAAATGAATTTGGGTTTCAAATTTTAATATTATTTACCGCCACATATACAAGCGCTGTCTTCTACTCCATTGACTTTATTCTATGATTACTCATGCATGACTCACTTGCCCTCTGTTTTCGTCTATCTATCCGCTTCCTCTCCTTAATGTGTGACTCTCTCTCTCTCTCTCTCTCTCTCTCTCTATATATATATATATATATATATATATATGCATATATGTAGACATGTATG
>NC_068983.1:50098576-50099075 GCF_001194135.2 Octopus bimaculoides
GTAAGTATCTCTCTCTCCCTCTCTCTCCCCCTCTCTCTCTCTCTCTCTCTCTCTCTCTCTCTCTATATATATATATATATGTGTGTGTGTGTGTGTATGCATACATGCACACACATATACAAACACACGCTCGCACATATATCCCATACAGGCATTAATATTTACGATGTGTTTACGTTTTGCTTGAGATTTATTGCCAAACTTAAAAACTGACGAGAGAGGACTAAAATATTTTCATTATAAATGTAAAACACTGTTAAATTACTTATACACAATCACACACACGCACACACAGACACATAGACACGCACACATTTGCACTCACATACTTATAAACTTACACCGATCGGTGTATACGTTATTCAACATATTTTATACAGTCCTGCAGAAATGCGTCTGTCAATATAATTGGTTATAAACTTGTATGTTCTTTAGTGTACCCTTTATCTGTAACTGTGTATATATATGTATATATATATATATATATATATATATATAT
>NC_068983.1:50099549-50100044 GCF_001194135.2 Octopus bimaculoides
TATGCAGTTCAATGCAAACAAATTTCAAGTACTGCGCTACAAGACCACAAGTGCCTCCCAACTGGCATACAGAGGACCTGGAGGTACTGCAATCCCAGAACCACAAACAGTAAGAGATCTGGGCATCAACATGTGTAGTGATGCATCATTTCACATGCACATTGTCAAGTTGACAGCAAAGTGCAGACAACTGGCAGGGTGGATACTGAGGACATTCCGTACAGGGGATCAAAAAGTCATGTTGACTCTATGGAAGACATTTGTTCTGAGCCGCCTAGACTATTGCTCTCAGTTGTGGTCACCACACAGTGTTAAGCGGACAGCAGAACGCAAGGCAATTCAGCAGCACTATACAAAAAAGATCTCCACAGTCCAACAGATGAACTACAGGGAGCGACTGAAGGCACTAGGTCTCTACTCCCTGGAGCGCAGGCGGGAGTGATATGTAATAATATACATATGGAAAATACTGGAAGGACTGGTGCCAAACTTTGG
>NC_068983.1:50100904-50101973 GCF_001194135.2 Octopus bimaculoides
TATATATATATATATATATATTGGCGCAGGAGCGGCTGTGTGTTAAGTAGCTTGCTTACCAACCACATGGTTCCGGGTTCATTTCAACTGTGTGGCACCTTGGGCAAGTATCTTCTGCTGTAGCCTCGGGCCGACCAAAGCCTTGTGAGTAGATTTGGTAGACGGAAACTGAAAGAAGCCTGTCGTATATATGTATATGCATATATATGTGTGTGTGTGTGTGTGTGTGATTGTGTCTGTGTTTATCTCCCCAGCATCACTTGACAACCGATGCTGGTGTGTTTACTAGCGGTTCGGCGAAAGGGACCGATAGAATAAGTACTAGGCTTACAAAGAATAAGTCCTGGGGTCAATTTGCTCGACTAAAGGCAATGCTGCAGGAAATTATCGCATTGGAGCTTCCGGTGCCAACGCCAAGTAGTACAGCATGTCATTTCCAAATTTCTGGCAGAGATAATTGCATCATTGTGGTGGTTTTCTCACAGACGGTGACCAACTGACCCTACTATACTGTGTCGGCGACAAATAATGCGCGTGCATGAAATCAGAAGGTAGAAATGGCGACAATTTACCCATTGCACCCTGTACATGTGTGTGTGTGTGTATGCATATGCAGATGTGAACTTATGCGACACTACAGTAGTAAACATGGTTGGAGTCACTTTTGTTCAAAGAAATGCAGTTATTTGGATTTCAACTTTATTGAGGTCTTCATTAATCCTAATGATGGTGAAAATTCAAAATTACTGTCATTGTGTATTGTTAAAAGTCCCAGTACAAGATGTAGGCGCAATGGCCCAGTAGTTAGGGCAGCGGACTCGCGGTCATAGGATCGTAGTTTCGATCCCCAGACGGCGTTGTGAGTGTTTTTTGAGCGAAAACACCTAAAGCTCCACGAGGCTCCGGCAGGGGATGGTGGCGAACCCTGCTGTACTCTTTCACCACAACTTTCTCTCATTCTTTGTTCCTGTTTCTGTTGTGCCTGTAATTCAAAGGGTCAGCTTTGTCACACTCTGTGTCACGCTGAATATCCCCGAGAACTACATTTAAGGGTACACGTGTCTGTGGA
>NC_068983.1:50101983-50110900 GCF_001194135.2 Octopus bimaculoides
CCGGCAGGGGATGGTGGCGAACCCTGCTGTACTCTTTCACCACAACTTTCTCTCATTCTTTGTTCCTGTTTCTGTTGTGCCTGTAATTCAAAGGGTCAGCTTTGTCACACTCTGTGTCACGCTGAATATCCCCGAGAACTACATTTAAGGGTACACGTGTCTGTGGAGTGCTCAGCCACTTGCACGTTAATTTCTCGAGCAGGCTGTTCCGTTGATGGGATGAACTCGAACCCTCGACGTCGTAAGCGACGGAGTGCCAACAACATGATATAGACCTCGCACCATTTTGACTGTCCAAGTTTAAATGAAAGTTCTACTTCATGTCGCCTCTGTGGCTTGTGGCTTCATTAAAACCATCATGTCTGCTTAATGCATGAAACTCACACTCAACAGATATTTCCAATATTTTCTATATTATTACTTTATTCTCTTCAAACAAATGTAATAATCCTATCCTTTATTTCTATTATCAATATGTTTTAAAAAAAGTACTGCATTAACGATATTTGGTACACTTCGCATTGTCAAAAATATTGATATTTTATTGTCCATAATATTTCGAATTCATTAAATTTTCAAATTATATGAAATGTTTATATTTCTATTCATATTTTGTTTCTGCTTTTAGGAATTTTCCAGTTAGATTAAAAAACAGTTCTTATGTATTTGAAAATGAAGTAGAGTAAGCAAACTGCAATCGCAGTTACAATCATATCATCTCTCTTTTATTTATTTCAGTCATTGAACTGCGGCCACTCTGGGGCACTACTTTGCAGGGACTTTAGCCGATGAATCGATCTCAGTTCTTCTTTTTTTTAAGTTTATTACTTCTATTGGCCTCCATTGCTGAACCACTTAGTTACGGGAACATACACAAAGCAACACTGGTTGTCAAGGTATTGGGGACAAACACATACAGTGACACATCTGCACGCGCACACAGTCATGGATATGTGTGTATATGTAAGTGTATATATATATATATATATATATATATATATATATATATATATATATTTATATATGTGTGTGTGTGAAGGCGCAATGGCCCAGTGGTTAGGGCAGTGGAATCGCGGTCGGAGGATCGTGGTTTCGATTCCCAGACCGGACGTTCTTTATTGAGCGAAAACACCTGGCAACACGTACGCCATAGAAACCGGGCCTATGAAACTGGCTAGGCTTTAAAAGGGCGCACAAAAAAAAAATATATATGTATATATATATATATATCTACGACAGGCTACTTTCACTTTCAGTTTCCGCCCACCAAAACCACTCACAATGCTTTGTTCAGCTCAGGGAGGGCTATAGCCGAAAGTGTTTTATTCCGTAAGAATATTACAATCAATTAATGGTTTCTTATAAAATTCTTCAAGGCAACACTCCAGGGAAACATGCGATTAGGGTAGGAATACCAGATCGCTGAAATTCTGGGAAGGAAGAACCAAACGTAGAAATTAGTGCGAATTTTGGCGGGATAGCTATGACAAGGATGATAAAAAGAAGATTTTGAAATCGAGAAGATGAAAACCCGAAAGAAACATCTAGGATGGATCGTTGTTATTAAGTTGTAGACATTATACATCAATGTTTAACCCCACCAGCTGAGTGTTGGACACCTGCACAGAGTAACCACTTCCTGCAGGCATTAGTATAAAGTTTCAGTGTGACTATAATTTATTTGATTTGTCTCACAATTGAGTTAATTGCCCTTCAACCCTCATATATTTCATTACATATAATAAGTAAAAAAAAAATTAAGCTAAGTAAATTTAATTAGCAATAATTATATATCTGTCAATTACAAGTCTAAACAAATCAGTGTACATTTAATTGCTTTTCATTATTTTTTGGATGCTTTACAATTTCCTCATTTAAATAATATTATTTTCTTTGCATGTGAGTAGGTGGTCAATTACACTAATAATGATAGTTTACTTGGTGGTGTTTGAATGAACTACGCTGTATTATATTATATATATCTATGTTATTGATTACAGAGAATTTGAGACTGATTGGAGAGATAGTACGCGGTCGCTCCTGCTACTAGAAATAGAAAACAACTCACCCTCTCTCTCTCTCTCAACAAATCACACCATAATATGTAAGACAAAGAATGTCAGTATGCATGTAGCTAGTTACTATGCCAAGATAAATGTGAAACCGATATCTAATCATACCTCTACTGGTACAGTCACATCTATCACCTATTATTACAACCATCAGGATCAGAAATAGAGTGTTCATCAGTGAATCTCCTTGTACAGACTTTTCTACTGAATATTAGTACCGTCTGTAGCAATAGATCTAAGGCATGAAGTCAACACCTCCCCTGCAACTATACATTCTATAGTTTACAATTAGAACTCTTACGCATTTAGCCATGAAATCTTCAGGCTCAGACATTTCGTTGACACATAATTCCAATTCCATTATCTTAACTGCAACTAAATACTTTCTAGGCCTATGCGGTATGTCTTAGAATGGTATTAAATGGGCAAATAGGATCCAAACGACTTTTACCATGCACAACCAAATGGATCCATCTCTTCAGCAATAACATACGATGTTTGTTTTAAGTGTGAGGCGCTATCACGCTGTACAAATAAATTTTGCAAAATTGATACCCCCCCCCGCCCCAAAAAAAAACAAATACGCAATATGTTGCATTAGCGATATATAATGCATGAATCTAATTTCATCTTTGTTTCTTAATGTGTAATATTATTTTAAAATAAAGTATGTCAAGTTTATATCTTGATCCTGCTTGAACAGAATTAATATAAAGATAATGCACCATTTTCTATAGGTAGACATTGCTCACCTAACACGCCAACATTATGCGCTTTTGCTCTCTATTTCTCCTCCTACTCTATTGTACCTCAAATGTTTTTCTCACGTTTCACTACGATGCGTGAAGAAGTGATGTAGAGTAGAGGAGTAGGGGTGAGTACATCGCGCACACTACCACCCACTCTTCTCGTGAACTTTTTTAATTACAATGTTTGTCTATAATTATTATCTTACAGAAGTTTTCAATGCGCAGCATATTTATCAGTTGAACCAATTCAAGAAAAATTATAGAAAATTATAACCACATCCTCGTTCTAACAAATATACAATGTAAGAAATCGAATGTTACAATTCAAAATATTCAACCTTATATTTATGCTAATTATATAAAATAATTCTTGTTAGAAATCAAATTCATTTTGTTAATTAGCGTGGCCTAAAAATATCTTCTGTTGAAAAATCAACGTTGCAATATTCTCATGTTTATATCTAATTAAATAAATTCATTCCTGTTGTTTAGCTTTAGGTCAAACCTGATCAGGCGGATGTATGATTAATTCATAGCTTGCCTTAAACAAGAAAACGATTTTTTCTTAGCACAGTTTATCTAAGATTACAATATCTAACCCATTCTTTCTTTTTAAGATGATAGCTCGTATTGATGAATGTGTATTAAAAGTTTTTGTATATCGAATAACCACTTGCTGAATTCCTACTTGAAACTAAATTTGTGAATTATTTTTTCTAAAGTTTAAAAATAGTTTAGTTTGATCGCCATTCATAATTAATTAAAACGGAAATAAGAGCTTGGAAATATCCTTACGAAAACGAAGTCATTGGCCATTTTATTTTAATGATTTTATGTCGTAGTTCTTCCAAAAACATTTTATTTCGTTAAAAAATATAGAGGCAACAAATAAAAAATATTAAAATAAGCTAACACATTCTAAAAAATCGAAAACGTTATATAATAAAAATAAAACACATACTTCTTATTATTGGAATTATTCCTTATTCTCTTTCCATCTGTCACAACTTTCAAATTTTATTTTCTCATTTTCCCTCCGTTTCAGAAATATTAAAAAAAGTATCCGAAATTACTTATACAAAACTGGTTGTTATCGATAAACCACATCCACCGTATCCGCTGGTTACATGAAACCCTGACAAACTATAAAGACCTCTTAATCTAATATACTCTATGTTATTGCGTTATTCTGTTCAAGCATTTTAATCATTCTAATGTTTTCCCCATTACCTACGTTTGCAAAAAATATATTACAGTACTTCTGTCAGGTATAATTCACCTTGTCAATGGTATTGATTTTTCTCTGTTTATTTTGAAGGTAAAGTCAACAGAGGAATTTATTCATCTGTCCCATTTCAGTTAACAACAACCAGAACGTTGTCACGCGCACGTCCGATTATATGCACACAGTATTAGTGACACCCAAGGCGGCGAGCTGGCAGAAACGTTAGTACGCCGGGCAAAATGCTTAGCGGTATTTCGTCTGCCGTTACGTTCTGAGTTCAAATTCTGCCGAGGTCGACTTTGCCTTTCATCCTTTCGGGGTCGATAAATTAAGTACCAGTTACGCACTGGGATCGATGTAATCGACTTAATCCCTTTGTCACTCCTTGTTTGTCCTCTCTATGTTTAGCCCCTTGTGGGCAATAAAGAAATAAGAAACGTTAACACACCTATCAAAATGCTTAGTGGTATTTTATCCGTCTTTACGTTCTGAGTTCAAATTCCACCGAGGTCGACTTTGCCTTTCATCCTTTCGGAGTCGACTAAATATGTACCAGTTACGCACTGGGGTCGATGTAATCGGTTTATTCCTCTCCCCCAAATTTGAGGCCTTGTGCTTCCAATAGAATGGATACTTTCTAATATTCTTTCGAGGGTCATTACAATAAATACCAGTCGAACACAGTGATTGATGTAATCGATTAGTTCCCTCCCCCAGAATTTCAGGCCTTGAGTCTGTAATAATAATGATTATGATTATTATTTCTGAGGTGGTAATTTGGCGAAAGCGTCAGTTCGCCGGACAAACTGCTTAACGACAGTTCGTCCGTCTTCATGTTCTGTGTTCAAATTCTACCGAGATAGACTTTGCCTTTCCTCCTTTTGGGGGTTAATAAACTAAGTACCAGTCAAATTCTGAGGTCGACGTAATCGACTAACCCCCTCCTCCAAAATTTCAGGTAGGGAAAGAATTACTACTACTACTACTACTACTACTACATTAAGTAACACATTATTGTGTCCATATGCGCCACATTTCCTTCTAGAACTTATTTCTCTGTAAATATTATTTTAATTTCAATAGGCTTCACGTAGGCGCAGGGGTGGCTGTGTGGTAAGTAGCTTGATTACCAACCACATGATCCCGGTTCAGTTTCACTGCGTGGAACCTTGGGCAAGTGTCTTCTACTATAGCCTCGGGCCGACGAAAGCCTTGTGAGTGGATTTGGTAGACGGAAACTGAGAGAATTCCATCGATATATATATATATATATATATATATATATATATATATATATATATATATATATATATATATATGTGTGTGTGTGTGTGTGTGAGTGTTTGTGTTCGTGTCTGTGATAGTTCCCGCAGCGTCGCTTGACAACCGATGCTGGTGTGTTTACGTCACCGTAACCTAGCGGTTCGGCAAAAGATACCGATAGAATAAGTACTAGGCTTACAAAGAATAAGC
The DNA here is from genome assembly GCF_001194135.2 of Octopus bimaculoides. Taxonomy (NCBI): domain Eukaryota; kingdom Metazoa; phylum Mollusca; class Cephalopoda; order Octopoda; family Octopodidae; genus Octopus; species Octopus bimaculoides. The sequence continues at coordinate 50,107,503 of NC_068983.1, forward strand.
TCAGGGTTCAATTTGCTCGACTATAAAGGCGGTGCTCCAGCATGGCCGCAGTCAAATGACTGAAACAAGTAAAAGAGTGTTAAGTAAACGATTTTTGTATTTTGGTTCCTGTGTACACCAAAATATGAAGAAAACATTGAAACTGAGTCTAAAATCAACGATGTGATTGAAATAAAAGTGATTAGTTTAGACGCAATTGATGTTGCTGCGTGAAAGTTTAATTTGTTTTTCTTTTTATTGTAATATGATTGCTTAGTAAAACAGTATATGTTTTAAATCTAGATATGAAATTAATATTGTAGCTATTTTGGTGAGTATTTGTGTTTTGTGTTTGTTCCAGATGGGAGAGCAGGCGCATTGAGAATAGCATTACGCAGTAATGGTCTTCTGTTTTGTTAGTGTGTGTAGCTAGGATTTGTATTGCTTCAATCTGTTGGTGGTCTTTGAATGTTTGCATTTTGGAATTGTTAGTTTGGTGATTTGATTAATACTTCCTTTGTATTCTGGAAATAGAATCGGCGTGTTGTATACTTCTCTTAGATACTTCTCTACGAGTGATATTATTGCGCGTAGAGTAACTTTAACATGTTAGCAACTGTTGTTTATAAGTAGTGTTGTGTTGGATTTAATTTGATTTAATTTTAGCTCTGTTGGAAATACATCCAAGTACTTCTGAGAAAATAATTATAAAATAAAATGTTTATGGCTTAGTCAGAGGGGAAACACCCATCCATTATCGAGACTGGCTTCCAATTCTGAAGTAGAAAAAAACAGGATAAATATACAACTGCAGAGTTAACCTTATACCAGAGACCTACTCCAAATGGTTGCAAGAGAGTTGACTTCAGTAGAGAAGTACAAGGATTATATTAGCTGTGGCAGATTGGGTCTACCTCAAAGGAATATGTGACGTTTGTCGAGACTTTGTACACCTTATTGTTTCAATGATGTTGCTTAATGCCTCCAACGTATATTTGTCGTGTTGTTTAGCCTAATATAAATATTGAACTTGACTTTTGAGCTGTGTCTATCTTTTCTTTTTCTCAGTACAGTACGTACATTATATATTGTGTCCTTCCTTCTTTGAAGCTGGATAGTAGTGATATTTGGTTATTGTTTCCATCATAATATCATGCTTATTTTACGAGACAAATATATTTGTCCACCGCCTACTTGATGTATGGCAATGAAATATTTATATGAAGTGGATGACATATTACAAAACAAACGAAGTTTATAACAGATTAATTTAATATTAGCACTGATATTTTACCTAAAGCTGCTTCTTTCCTTCTGCGTTCCACATGTGTTCTGGTTGTTTTAAGAGATAATGCTTTCAATGACAATACAATAATTGTTTCGCAGTTTATTACAGACAATTCAAGTGCTATTGCATTCTATATTTTTCTGTGATTCATGTATGAAAGTAAGAATATAGTGCAAGGAAACATTGGACATGCTAATGTAAAACTAGTTCTTCATTCAATCACAGATTTTGGAATCTCTGATTTAACTGTAATTAGATGAAATGGCATGACACATTGCTCTCCTGTAAAGAGTAAGAGATCAGTTAATTAAATACTGATTCAATAGCTTGCAGATATCAGTTAACACCATTCCAACATTCTAGTGGTATCAACAGCTGTGTTAAAATATCCATTCAGCGATAGTTCGATGACCTTTCTTTTTAGAATTGTAAACTGTTTAAACTGGAAATATTGACTGTGTGTTCGGGCTAAACAGGACAGATTGGATAAACGGATAAGTAAACAAAGTATTCCTTCTAAAAATAAAGATATTTAAAAAAATCAAAAACTATGAACTGAATTATTCCTGGGTGATAAAAGGTCACACAAAGTGGCCTCAGCTCCTAGCACGGCCTCAAGACTGCTCAAGAAGCAGGCACATGTGTATCTCACTGTAACCCTGAGAAGATCCTTGAAAACTCCTTTGATCTTGTCTATCAGCTCAGTCTTGGTTTTGCAAGTAGAACGGTTGGTGTCTTTCTCAATCATGTCCCTCATAGTAATCGATGAGATTACAATCGGAGGAATAATTAGGCCAAAAAATGGGGCTTGTAAGGTCGTAAAAATTTCCCGATATTCACATCTGAATCTTCTTGAAGGCATTTCATGGAGCCGAGTCTCGAATCTCGGAGCGAAGAACTACGATACGTTCTCGTCGGCTATTGACGGCTCTTCGCTCCGACATTCGAAACTCCGAGTACTATGATGACAACTTACTATTTGTTCTAAATTATAACACACAGACTCACACAGACTCACACACACGCACACACACACGCACACCCACACACACATACACACACACAGACATTCTTTTTTCTTTTATTTTTTTACGTGTTTCAATCATTTGACTGCGGCCATGTTGGAGAACTACCTTTAGTCGAACAAATCGACCCCGGAACTTATTCTCTGTAAACCTAGTACTTATTTTTACCGGTCTCTTTTGACGAACCGTTAAGTGACGGGGACGTAAATACTCCAACATAGATCGGCAAGCGAAAGTGGAGGGACAAATACAGACACACAAATACGTACACTCACACATACACTCATGTACGACGGGCTTCTTTCAGTTTCCATTTACCAAACCTACTCAGAAGACTTTGGTCGACCCGAGGCTATAGAAGAAGACACTTGCCCAAGGTACCACGCAGTAGGGCTGAAACCGGAACCATGCGGTTGGGAAGCAAGCTTCTTACCACACAGCCACCGGTTTCAGACAGAGGCTGTGGCTCTGTTGGAGCGCCGTCTTCCAGTGTGTTTGGGTTTCTTTTCTGTATATATGGTGAAGTAGCGAGTTGGATGGGGATGCCCTTCTTTGTGCCTCTTGCTGCGCCGATGCGATTTCTTCTGTTATATCTGATAAAAAACTTGGCCAGACGCTTTTGAAAACCCTTCTTTGATGTTTGGCAGAATGCCGAACAGTTGTGAAATCCACACTATTATAGTGCTTGGTCATCAATCTAAATGGAGGAAGCGGAATCTTTGTTGACCTGCATGAGTATATATGTATTTGCGCACCCATGAATACACACGCATAAATACACACACAAACATTTCCCGCTACGTGAGTTTATGAATTTATTGGGATAACATCGAGAAAAGAGAATCTACGCTTTAGAATAATTAGCTTTCTTCCATTTGAAAAGAAGAGACACAGACACAAGTACATCCGTATATATAATTAGATATAAACATATATTTAAACTTTATATACAAATACACAACTGCATAAGTGAACATTTGTGTGTATTTGTAATGTATTTAAACAATTACATTCATAGACACATATATTAATGTGTATCCATATATACTCGGACAAATATAAACTGGTACATGCGTACATGTATATATATATATATATATATATAT
>NC_068983.1:50112121-50116190 GCF_001194135.2 Octopus bimaculoides
TATATATATATAAGTATATGTATGTATGTATGTGTGTTATCAATCAGTTTCATTTCTGTATTTCTTGTCCATAGAGAAAGAGCCGGACTCTAACAGATTCAAGGGTCCTTCATTGGAACTTTTATCAACATCATCTAGGTATTTGTGCATATGTGTGTGTGTGCAGTATTTGGTGTTAGTGTATGCACAGATTTGTATGTTTGTTTTATGGATGCGTTTTTATGTCTAGATGCATGCATATGTATTTATGTGCTAAATTTTGGGAATGTATGTATGTATGTATGCATGTATGTATATATGTATAAAGAGGACGAAGAGGAAGAAACAACAACTGTACTGTAGAATTAACCTTAAATCAGAGACCTATCCCAAATGCCTGTCACGGAGTGGACTTCAGTAACGAAACAATTACCAAATTAACTGTGTGGCAGATTCGTTCTAACACAAAGGAATATGTGCAGTTTCTCGAGTGTTGGTATTACTTATTATTTCTAGGAAGTTGCCTTATTTATTATCAACTCGAACGTATATTTGTCATATTGTTCAGCCTTGTATAGATATTGAACAAGCCTGTGAAGCTGCATTTATCTGTCATTTTCTCTGTACAGTACTTCTAGGACTAAATTATATATTGTGTCTTACCTTCTTCGAAAAAGGAAGCATGATGGTAGTGATACTTGCTTATGATTTCTATGATACTATCGTGCTTATATTTGGAGATAATAAATATATTTGCTCATCACCTACTTGATGTATGACGACGAAATATTTATCTGAAGTGGTTGACATTACAAAACAAACGATGTTTACAACAGATCATTTTAATATTGGCGCTGATATTTCACCAATGGCTGCTTCTTCAAATATTCTTGTGTCACATTTCTGGCAATAATATCTTTTATTTTCTTTCCAGGCACTCTTTCAAATAAAATTAGGCTTTGTAGGAGGTAAATCAGAATATTATGTTTCTTGTTATGACTAAACGTAAAAAAGTCTATGCAAATGACAGGTGTCAACCATTTCATCTGACCAATAACTTCAATAATAACCATTAATAAGATAAAATTCGTTGCCAACAATGGCTCAGACTACATTTGACAAGATTTGTAATTCCGTTTTGTTAATTACATAAATATTCAAGGAATTATAAATGTTTGGCACAAATCTGTATCATGAAGAATATTTCGATCCAATTAGGTGAGTTGTCATATATGGCAAATGGATAAGACATTGGATTAGTCAGTGTCATTAATGGAATCCGATGTATTCCTTGACAACATAACAGAAGAGATAGATAATTTCTGACAAGAAATGATGCGTAGGAAAAGTAGGGGACATTTTGAAGCTCGCAAACTGTTTCCGTCTATGCATTGAGTTGTCAGATAATTCCATTCGTCTATTTCATTTCAGTTTTATTAATCCTCAGTGTTACTTGGAATAATGTTTTTATTATAGTGTTTTTTTTTCTTATTACACACTTTCTTAATCGTTTTCAAAGTTTGAAATAATTTTACCTTTTTCCAGATATTTTAGGAAAGAGTGCCAAGTAAGAGAAAATGAAATAATTTCTCTGATAACCCTAAATATGTGTGTTTGTTCTATTTCTTTACTACCTACAAGGGGCTACACACAGAGGGGACAAACAAGGACTGACAAACGGATTAAGTCGATTATATCGACCCTACTGCGTAACTGGTACTTATTTAATCGATCCAGAAAGGATGAAAGGCTAAGTCGACCTCGGCGGAATTTGAACTCAGAACGTAGCGGCAGACGAAATACGGCTAAGCATTTCACTCGGCGTGCTAACGTTTCTGACCATTTGCCGCCTTGTGTCATGGACAAAAACCGGATTACTATCTCCCACTTTGAAGGGTTTGCGTTTGCAATCCAGGAACAGGAAATATCAACCAAATACCTGATGCTCAGACATGCAAGAAAAGCAGTAAAATGTGACAATCAATGCAAATTTTGCGGAGTTAACACCGAAGATATCACCCACATCATAAGCAGTTGTCCGAAAATGTCACCACGCTGTTACCTTAGGACACTCTATAATGAAATCCGCTGGAAGTATAACACCAAAGACAAAGAAATAAGAATCCATGGTATGGTAGAGGCCATAGCCACTTATAATTAAAAGGAGTACTGGTGGAATATCCAAGTGAAAACCTCAATAAAATGTAGACGCAATAGACCTGATATAATGATTTGAGAGAAATTGCGTACTGTTGTAGAAATCAGCTGCCCAGCGGATGTTAACATGAAGCTGAAGATGACTGAAAGAGAGAACACCTACGCTGAATTATTGAAAAATCTGGAATTAGTCGATCCAGATTACAAGTTTAGGTTTTTACCTGTAATTATTGGGGCACTGGAAGATGTAACACACTGCATATATACCAATCGCGAGAAATAAGATTTCTCAAAAATAGAAAGGAGAAAGGTGATTCGAAGTCTACAGATCCAAGCCATCACTGGAACTTTAAAAGTCTGTGAAACTTTCCAGCAGTTTATCATTTAAGTATATATGAACTTGTCTAGATATATAAGTATATGCATGAGAAGACATACATAAAGCAAAACATACAAATATGCACGTATGCATACATACATACATACATAAATACATACATACATACATACATACATACACACGTATATAAATACAAACATATACGTATATGACGTGCTGCCACACAGTCTGCATCCATCAGGTTTACTCAAAGGACATTGATCAACTCGGAGCTAGAGCAGAGGACATTTGCTGAAGGTATTGCGCAGTGGGACTCAACCCAAAAGCTCTTAGCAGCAGCGTGAACTTCTTATCTCATCTATACAGATACAGCAGTCTCATACATTAGCTCACTTAGTAACTGTTAATGTTGCTGTTAAAAACAAATATTAACTCAATCTCATTTCATATGTTGAAATATGCTTAAGCTTGCAAAACGAAAATGAACTTAAATAAATCTTCTGAAGAAATATGAATTTAATTCGCTTCAAAACAAACGAAAGTGAAAAAAAAAAACAAACAAACAAAAACGTGAAACAAAACCTAATAAAATGGATGTGGTGAAATAGCTAAGTATAAATAAATTAAAGGAACTTAAATTTCACTATGCTGAATTTCCAAAGTAGGATGTTGAAAACTTAACGATTTATTAGATTGTACGATTTAAGGACGACGAAAAGAATTGAGTAAAAACAAAAGTTAACAACTGTTATTCAAAGCTAAACTTTGTTAGAGAACTGAAGCAGCTACATAAAAATAAAAACAAAAAAATAGGTAAAGAAAATATTCTAACGTTATTATCATATTTCCAGTATAGATTACTTTGCGTGAATAAAAGTATATAAATATATGATTGTTTCTAACTCAGAAAAATATATGGTTTTCTGTACGTAGAATTTGGTAAATAAAATAACTCGTAAAATTAAATTACAATTGAAAAATTGATTTCACAGAAACTGATAAGAACTATATGAAAGCAATGTAAATTATAGGTGAGTAACAATTTTTGGAAAGAAAGAAGCATAATTATGTTTTTTTTTAAATATATGAATTATTATGTTTGAAAATTTGTTAAATAAATGTGATAATAAGCGTTAGTGAGTGAAAGATATCACTAATTAAAAGAAAAGTTGTTTTAGGCAGGGATGTAAACCTTCAGAAGGAAAATAATTGTAGAATATAAGTAATGAAAATTAACTACATGTATATATACGTACGTACACACACACACACAGATACACACAAACACACGCGCACACACAGACACGGACACTCACTCACACACACAAAATTCATACTCACAAACATAAATGTATACATATATGTATATATACCTGATAGCAGAAGGCTTGTGCTACAACTCAATGCAATTATCGAATTAGCGTTATTTCATCGGAATATTACTAAGATTCAATAATAAGATAATTGTGTACAAATTATGCACAACAGCATAAGACACAGATTATAAAACTACGTTCGCAAATATAAAAACAAGTGCATGCATGCTTGCATGCGAACGGTCGTACACACTTATATAAACGTAGCTAAATAGAA
>NC_068983.1:50116572-50117210 GCF_001194135.2 Octopus bimaculoides
TATATATATATATATATATATATATATATAGATAGATAGATAGATAGATAGATAGATAGATAGATATATAGACAAATAGATAGATATACATATATGTATATATACCTGATAGCAGAAGGCTTGTGCTACAACTCAATGCAATTATCGAATTAGCGTTATTTCATCGGAATATTACTAAGATTCAATAATAAGATAATTGTGTACAAATTATGCACAACAGCATAAGACACAGATTATAAAACTACGTTCGCAAATATAAAAACAAGTGCATGCATGCTTGCATGCGAACGGTCGTACACACTTATATAAACGTAGCTAAATAGAAATGTATGAAATAGAAAGAAGCATGCGTATATAAATGCATGATAACTCCCACTCACGCACGCGTGAATTTATATGGGGTGACAGCGCTTAGCAGTAATGTGTATAAATATACGAACTTGTTACCAGTTCAAATATGCTTGAAGCATATTCGAATTACCATGAAACCTATTCAATATGTAAAGGAAATTTCTTGTTGATAAATAAATGTAAATACACCTCAAGTTCATCTACACAAACTGTGGGATGCAGCTGTGATTGAATTGAGCGTGTATATATATATATATATATATATATATATATATATATATATATAT
>NC_068983.1:50118074-50119937 GCF_001194135.2 Octopus bimaculoides
CCCTTTCAGATATACTTACATTGTGATTTCTGCAATGTGGTGCATAAATTGTCAAGTAAATGAGACGCATCTTTGCCTCCACTGATTCACTTGCAAAGTGTTGAGTAAAATTATTTCGTTGCAGACCTCCTTTGGGTCTTTTTATTATCACTACGACACACATAGTCCCCAGTTGGTAACATTGATTTCAAGGCCCTCCTAGATGAGAGACTGGCATTCCACTTAATGTCTATGTTCCATGCTGGCATGGATTGGAGAGTTATTAATGTAGAAATATGGTATCGTAGCTACTAACAGTTGAGGGTTGCGTAGTCTAGACGGCGTTTTTAGATTTCATTATTCTCTTTAACCCGGGCAAAGCCGGGCATTTCTGCTAGTAATATATAAATAACTGTGTTTTTTTTCTCAAAATTCACAAAGGCTTTCATACAAATACAAATATACAAATATATTTTTACATGTCCCATATGCTATACTTTCATATTTCATTTATGTATTTTTTATTATCACTATTTTTTTCCTGTTGTACACTTATTTTGATTTTGATTTTAATTCTATTTTTTATTTTAATTTCTATCTTATTTTTGCTATTGTTTTTGTTCTGGTCTCTACTACACCTCTGTTTTTACCTCTTGCTCTATATTTTTATGAAACCCTGTGTGAATCTCTGAAGAGGCCTAGTGGTTCGGGCATGTAACCCCATTTCAACATGTCATCCGATAATCACTCCGGCAAGAAATATTCGGATAGAATGGGGCATGCTAAAACTAGGCCGAAACAGCTGTAAGATTAAACTTCTGTTCATTCTGTAATTCCTTATGTACTTTGTACTTCTATATGTAAACCGGGTTGACAAAATAACATAGTTTGTCATAGTCACCTGTACTTTGGTTTTTTTCTTTCTTTTTTTTTTGGTCACTTTAGCTACGAATCAAATTAATGAATTCAACGGGATGCATTGTCTGCAAGTAGTTGGGTTCAGCATATTATCCTCCATTTTCTAATTGTTATACAAATTTGGGGTAAAACCTCCACTTTTACCCGCTCCCATTGATTGTACTTGGTATAACACTAGTGTAGCAAAAATTGGGTACCCTCCCAGCAGTATACTGGATAGATACTATCCCTTAGTGGGTTGAACCCTCAACCCCTAACTCTCTCGCACTATATATATATATATATATATATATATATATATATACATGATGGCAGAGAAAAAATGTAAGATATTTAGGTTATACTATTAACACAGACAGCAATGAACGGAAATAAATAGCAAAGTGAGAACTTTTATATGATGCTGATCATCTTTTGTGAACACATTGTCAGTTTTAAGATTTAGAATTACGAGAAACCAGTAAATGTGTCTTAGGAATGATGACACATTGGTTAGAAATAGATTCTTTTTTGTAACTTGATGACTTTGCTCTAGATTCTGATCAACATACACAAAATCATTCAGATTTTATTTCGGCTGATGATTTTTATGTCTTTGGACTGAGTTGCTTCTACCTTATAGGTGTACATGTATGCGTGTATCTATATATATGTGTGTGTATAATTATACCTATCTCTCTATTTACCAGTCTCTCTCTGTCTTTGTTTGTCTGTCTGCCTCTCGCTGTATATATACCCTAACTCTTTGAAACGCCATTGTTTTAATGGTAGCAGCTGATGAAGGATATGTTCTCTATGTGGCCTGCGTGTTTTTTGCACCTTGTTTATCATTTTGTCTATGTTTTTTGCAACGTCATGTATCCAGATATGTATCTATATGTACATGTAGATGAAGGTATGTACATACATGTACATATATAAGCACATACTCATATATTGTTTATATATATATATATATATATATAT
>NC_068983.1:50120380-50122616 GCF_001194135.2 Octopus bimaculoides
TATATATATATACGTACATACGTACATACATACATACATACATACATACATACATACATACATGTATGTATAATTCTGTTAGCGTCTTTCATCCGATCAGTTGACCACATTGAGAAAACAACTTCCGTCTTGTGAGACACAATTAGAAGGCAGTGTCTTATTACCAGAAACAAAATATAGAAAGGAGACGGCAATAATTATTGAGAGATGACTTATGATTTGTAATATTACTGTAGGAAACTGAAGACCTGACAAATTAACGTTTGATATTACAGGATAATGTATTTGATAGTAAATGCCAGATCTATTCATTGTGTAAATTGAATATAATATTACCCACTTCCTGTATTGTCTGTTATGTGATATGTTAGTTTTCATTTCGTTTGTCCAACGTATTTGATTGGCCATCAAAATTTGAATATAATTACTTGATACACATTATATATTTTGATATAATTATATAAATATTCAAGTGCTTTAGTAAAAATAATTATTTAGTTTTATCTAGTATACCTTCTCATTTATATATTAATTTTAAACACGATCCATTGAAGCGGAGATGTCTGTACACACATACAGACATGCTTATATATACACACATACACGTACACACAACAGACACGCACACATAAATATATGCATACACACACATATATGTGCTGAGTCCTGTGTGTACAAATAGATGTACGATTGCTACAGTTAATTTTAGTGAGTCAATTAGATTGTCATCCTCCAGTTTGAGCCAAGCATAATGGATATTACTTCTCTGTAACATAATGCCGTAAAGTATTCTTCGAATGTCCGTTGTAGTTAAGCATTCAATTGCACTTAGAACATCCAATGCACTATTAAACAACCAGGATGGTTAAAGATACGTAAGAACGAATTACATAAACTTATGTTTGTCATATTTTCTCACGTGTCACTTTTCGCTTTTAATCCTTTACTCGTTTCAGTCATCAGACATTGGCTATGCATGGTCTCAGCCTTGAAGGATTTAGTCAAACAGATTTACTCCAGTGGACTGTTTTTAAAGTATAATACTTATTCTATCGGTTCCTTTTTGCCGAAGCGTTAGACTATGAGACCTTAACAAAACAGCATCGGTTGTTAAGCATTGGTGGGGGACAAATACAAACACAAATATGTACATACATACATACATACCACTCGTTAGAGTTTGCTATGTGGAGAGCTATAGTAGAAGACACATTTGCCCAGTGTGTCATGCAGTGGAACTAAACCAGGACCGTATGGTTGAGCAAAAATCTTCTTACCACACAACTACACACACAGACACCCTCAAACAGGTACCCCCACACAGACACACACACGTTCGTTTATTATTCTTTTATTCTTTCATTTTGGTCATGCTGGAGCACCGCCTTAAGTCAAACAAATCGACCCCAGAACTTATTCTTTGCAAGCCTAGTTCTTATTCTATCGGTCTCTTTGCCAAACCACTAACTTACTGGGACGTAAACACACCAGCATCGGTTGTCAAGCGATGGTGGGGGACAAACACAGACGCACATGTCTGTCAATCTATCTATCTATCTATCTATCTATCTATCTATCTATCTATCTGTCTACGTAAATATCTGTCTATCTATGTAGCTATCAATCTGTCTGTCTGTCTGTATGTCTGTCTGTTTGTCTGTCTGTCTATCTATCTATCCATCTATCTATCTATCTAAGATGGAGGTGGAAATAGCACATAAGTAAGTCTAAGACATTTCAATTTAAGTAGAATTATCATAAAAATGATGTTAAAAAATTATATAAAAAAATGTATTCGGTTTCGATAAATCTCATCTCATCAAATATTTGTAAAAAGTTTTAAAAATTTCAAGTAAAAACAGTTTATCTTCTGTCTGGAGATTTTTGGTTCAAGTCTCCTTTAAATATAGTTTTGTATAGAGTTTGAAGTGTTATATGTGTATGTCAGTGTGTATGCGTGTGTGTGTGGGTGTACGTACGTATGTATACCATTATTTTATTATTTTATTTGTTTCAGTTATTTGATTGCGGCCATGCTGAAGCACCGCCTTTTAGTCGAACAAATCGACCCCAGGAATTATTGTTTGTAAGCGTAGTCCTTATTCTGTTGGTATCCTATGCAAAACAGCTAAGTTACCGGTACGTAAACACATCAATATCGGTTGTCAAGCGATGGTGAGAGGACAAACACAGACACTCAAACATATATATATATATATATATATATATATATATA
>NC_068983.1:50122746-50123989 GCF_001194135.2 Octopus bimaculoides
ATATATATATGGTACGCTTCTTTCAGTTTCCGTCTAACAAATACATCCACAAGGCTTTAGTAGGCCCGAGGCTATAGTAGAAAATACTACTCCAAGGTGCTACGCAGTGGACTGAACCCGAAACCATGTGGTCGGTAAGCAAGTTACTTACCACACAGCCTTTTTTAATTATGTTTTAAAGCCAAAACAATATAATTAATAAAAATAAACAAGCTAATAATAAAATTATCCTCCTGCCTTTTAATTATATGGTTGGTTGGCACTCCGTCGGTTACGACGACGAGGGTTCCAGTTAATCCGATCAACGGAACAGCCTACCCGTGAAATTAATGTGCAAGTGGCTGAGCACTCCACAGAAACATGTGCCATTAACGTATTTCTCGGAGAGATTCAGTGTGACACAGAATGTGACAAGGTTGGCCCTTTGAAATATAGGTACAACAGAAACAGGAAGAAAGAGTGAGAGAAAGTTGTCGTGAAAGAGTACAGCAGGGTTCGCCACAACTCCCTGCCAGAGCCTTGTGGAGCTTTAGGTGTTTTCGCCCAATAGACACTCACAAGGCCCGGTCTGGGAATCGAAACCGCAACCCTACGACCGCGAGTCCGCTGCCCTACCCACTGGGCCATTGCGCCTCCACACTTTAATTATATAGTACTTTTACATATAATAAAACCGTTTATACATATGAGACAATGCTTTATGAAAATTATTGCACGTATGTGTATTTGTTGGTGTAAACACAGCAAGCGTTTGTATGTGCATATACTATGTACGTATACGCACGCACACTAAAAAATACCATTAACTAGTGTTCAACTTATTTTTCACGTTTGTCTATATAATATACTTTCTCAAACTTCATACGTTTTCCTTTCAGTTTTTCACTTTTAAAAGGCGACGAATACTGCTCTAGTTTTACCTCTTTATCTGTCTTTCCAATTGTCCTGTTATCCACGCTTGATGCTATCAGTCGTTGTTCATTCAAATATCAAACATCTCGTTCATCTCAGTCATTTATCCCTCTTGTTCCTCTTTCTTTAGCTCGCTTTATCATACTTCGGTCTTTCATTTCATCTAATTTTGCTTCTCACTTAATAAACAGAATCAATTTAAAAGGAATTGAAATAGAACATCTTCGTATATATATGTGTGTGTGTATACGCACGCACACACACACGCACACACACACGCACACACACACGCACACACACACGCACACACACACACACACATACACACAAA
>NC_068983.1:50124383-50125297 GCF_001194135.2 Octopus bimaculoides
TATATATATATATATATATATATATATATATATATATATATATGCACACACACACACATTTATTTATATACGTGTATAGATTGACTCTATATTTTATAAGTAAACTATATGGATATGTCTATACACACACACACTCACACACACCTATACACACACTCACGTATGCGCACGCAAACGCACATAATTATATTGACTGATTGAAATGCATAACTTTATTTGTCATATATTTCAAATAATTATTTAAACATTCATTTAATTTTTATTCGGTAAATAATTTAAAATATTGTTTTTAGATTTAGAATATCATTGAAAATATCTTCATCATCTGCAACATCATAATCACTATCAGCAGCAGCAGCAGCAGCACCACCTCCAACATCAGCTGAATTAATAGAAAATGTGAATAAGAATTTAGTGTAAAATAAACAAGAAATAATTAATACAATTAAAGTAAAAATCTAATATATCACTGCAAATGGAAACAAATGCGAACAATTTTCAAAACAATTTAAAAACAAGAAGAAATAAGAAATATAAACAGAAAATAAATACGCCAGAAACCCCTCTCCCCACCAAAAAATAGCATCTCTTAGAAATAATTATGTTGTAAAGCATATTAATAGCTTCGGGCAATTTAATGCAATATGAAAATTAAAAGATAATTTTGAAGAGTTTTGGCTTATTACCGAAACTGATGAAGCAATGATGTTATTTTACATTAAAAAATAACAATTTTCTTTAAATATTACACAAATGACCTTTATGTGTATACACATTCATACACGCACACACATACATGCATACATATATATATACGTATATACATATATGTATATATATAAATGTATAAATATACATATATATATGTATATATGTATATAAATATATATGTATATATATATATATATATATAT
>NC_068983.1:50126131-50129421 GCF_001194135.2 Octopus bimaculoides
TATATATATATATATATATATATATTCACTCACATATACATTTATATCTATGCATTTGCCTCATATACGTGTATATGTGCGTGTGTATTCACATTGTATGATATACGAACATTATGTGTTTACGTGTATGTGCGTGTATTTTGAGTGCGTGTGTGATAACTGTATACATATGTGTGCTTTAATGAATGTGTGTCTGTGTGTGTATTTGCTTCCATCTCTCCTTACACTAATCGCGTAAGTTGGAAAATATTTACACAGATAAGAGAAAAAATATAAAGAATGGAAACTTTTATACATAGCTTCTTGTTTGACTGTTTCTGTTTGAAGCAATTAATGTAGTATACACAAAACTATTTGAAATTAATTGCTATCATTTTTTAAAAATTTGTGTATTTGTTTTACAGTATTTATTTAATTTGCTTTTGAATCATTTTTTTTAGTTTAATCTCTGTAATATTTTAAACCTTTACGTTAATTTTTATCAGAGGAATAAATCATGAAATCATATGTGATTACAAAAACCCAGTGAATTTATATGGAGAACTAATTACTAAATTCACTGAACTGCAAACAAAGTTTAGACTTAATGTAATAAATATATAAATAATGAATATACGAAGTAATTAAAATATATAAGTTATTAAGTATATAAATTGCTGCATATAATGATTAAATATATTTTGAACCATTGAAAATACGGAAATTTCGTTTTTGGAAAATTTTACTTTGTCAATAAGGAAAAAATGGGATTATTTTCATGGCAGTTTGGTTTATTCTCTTTTTTGTGTATGTTTATTGAAATTGTCTAATTTATCCCATTAAAAAATATACAAAAACAATAGTAAATGTAAATGGAGATGAAGATGTTTTACTCATTAGAAAATGGTATGCAACGTGATTGCGATCAAATACTCCAACAGATCCCTCCAAGTAAAAATCATTTCACCAAAATGTCTTTTCACCAGACGAGAGAATGAAAAAATTAAAGATTTTGCTGGCTAGCTGCAAATGAGAAGAAGGCTACTTGCAATACTTTCGAAGAGGAAGTATGCAAGATGATTCATAAAATGAAGAGAACAACACACGACAGAAATAGTGCTGATGATCCTGCAATGAAGGATTTCAGATCGAAAGTAGTTGGTTAGTCAATATAGTAAACGGGAACTGGCGAGAGGAAGAACCCAAAAGGGGGCACATTCTCTCGTGATGACCCTTCAAAGCTACTGGTGATTGGTAAGCGGAGCATTTGATTCGCAGCAGTTGTACAAATCAGCTGTTTGTAAGTCTCGGTAGTTTATAGCAAATATATGTCACAATCTAGTATTGGACTATATCCACAAACGTGAAATCTCATCGATACGCTTTGTAATCAAGCCTCAGACTAACGGCATTTCCACCAGGGTAACTTTTAAACGAAATTGTGCAGAATCTAATTGGATGAGTCATTCTTGTTATTGGACGTTAGACATAATGCGTCAACCAACTTGACACTACCAGAAGATACTTATTATGTTCTCTGTGTTTCACACATGTGGCTCAGGTCTCAGGTTTCAAATAAATTTTACCTCTCCATTTACGAGTTTCGAAGGTCCAAAATGTGTCAAGCGTCGGCTGCCTGGTTCTCAGGCAGAAACAAAAGAGTAAAAACATTTGAGTAATAATTATACAGCTGAATCCCGTTGTAAGTAAATTTACACATATATTCATTCAAGCATCTAATCTAATGATGCCTGAAAATATGATTTAGACTGATATCGAGAGAAAGAATACTTATATCAAAAGAATTCTTGTTATAGAAATACGTTACTGCATTTTTGGAGGTGACACTAATCATTAGACGAAGAATGGCTTGTATCGAAAAAAATATTATATAACAGATTAAAGTATAAGTATTAAGTACGTTTACATAAGAATAAAGTGAATATAGCAGGTTAATGTATAAATAAAGTTAAAGGATATATTTATGAAAATCTTATTAATGTTTTGTACAAAAATTATTCGGTGGATTTAACATGACGTTTAACAAGTAAAAAAATATGATTTTCTGGTTTTATTCATTGCACTACATTTAACGTATCTTCACTGAATACATTTTCCTGATCGGGTTTTCTGCGGTCTTCGCATTTGTTGTCTCGAACATTGCGACTCTTAAAACTGTTTACTGGGTTTCTGTAGCGCATAAAGGACCGATTTATAACATTCCTGTGTACAAGATATCAGTCTATTGCAGGTTTCAAAGCTAATAAATTTAAGGAGAGCGTGGATGTTGATTATGCCAGTCTCTGTACTTGACTCGTACTTTATTATATCCATCCGGAAGGGCTCAAAGGAAAAACTGACTGCGGCGAGATTTGAGCTCAAAACGTAAAGAGCCAGAAGAAATACTATTAAACATTTTACCTGGTGTGCTAACAATTTTCTCAGTGCGCTGCTATTGTTCATTGTATTAGATACCAAAATTATCTATTTTGTTTCTACAGGGAAATCATCTCCTAATGATAGACAACATTTTTTTTTTTACTTTTAATATCTTTTTTTTTTTTGTCACATCACCCTCGACAAACATATTGCACATATACTTTTAGTATTACTTCATGGAATGCGCAGAAATATTTCTGTGCTGAAGAGGTTAAATGGTAGAGAACCATGTCCAGATTCTCTGCCAAAATCATGAATGTGATTTTAATGATCGAAGATTAGCATTTTAAATTAGACATGTAGTATTTACTACATGAATAAATCAACATAGTTTTACATAATTTAACATAAGTTTAACATAATTTAATTACTATTGTCAATGTAAGTGGGAGTGAGTGGTGCCTAGCTATGTTTGTGTCAACATAGTTACTTTAAAAGCACTTAAATTTGTTACTAGTGAACTAATCATCTTAGTGTTTACAAACATTTCAATCCCCCATGAGAATCAGACCGACATTTTGGAATAAAATGTCATTAAATAAATTGAAAAATTACATTTCTGTTGAATTGTTCTAGAAATAATACTGTCACAAAAGTCTGCTAGAAGTGTCTATATTTCTATTCATTTTTTCCATGGCTGTGATATGCCTTACATTAGATCTGTTTTTATTTTTGCTTTATCTAGAAAGCATTAGGTTAGGGAGAAGTACATCATTGGTTCCATACCTCACAGTTAAAAGCAAAGACTTTGAAATGATCATTAATTCTACACACAGGCATGTTTCTATGTGCATTCTAATGCATGCAAACACACACACGCGCACATAAGTATGTATATATATATATATATATATATATATATATATATATAT
>NC_068983.1:50129561-50130965 GCF_001194135.2 Octopus bimaculoides
ATATAAGTATATATATATACATATATACACATACATACATTATATATATACATGTATATATAAAAATAAAATATTGCAATACAAATATATTACTTCACAGTAAAATAAAGTACCGTAAAGGTAGAAGTATAAATATAAATATAGATTAGTAGTTCAACAAGGCACCAATATTCACTGGAAATTACAGTCGATAGAATTACGACACTATAATAAAGCTTCACTGCTTATATACTGGCAAAGAGATGTGGGTGCAACAAACATGAAAAATTTGTCTTACCTCTAGGAAGAACATTCGATAAATGGACAACCCTGAATCGGATAATTCAGGACCGGTTTCTCATTCTTCAAATACGTTTGTCAACGTAAATTTGATCAGTCTTCATCAGCTTGTTGTACCAGTAATCTATATTTATATTTATATTTATATTTATACATGTATATATATATTTGTAAATATATATGCAGTTCCCCAACACCAAATGCACCAAGTTCTCCGGCACCAACTGCATCGACATCTATACCTGATATAAATAGATGTTTTACCAAAATATATATCCTGGCAGGTGCCATGATACGAGTTAACTAGTGTCATTTTGCAAATAAAAGGTGCCTTTAGTGTTTCCAAAAAATACTCACAATATTAGTCCCAGACGCCAGTTCATTTTAAGCGTGTTACAATAAAATAGACCTCTACGATTATGCTCGTACCTGACAAAATTGTATAGATTGCCAACTACGAGATAACTCGTAGCTGGCAGTCAGCGTGTGGATACGCAGCAGTAGTGAAGATGGATGAATGAAAGAAAGAATATATAAGAGTTATGAGGAGATAAGAGCGGGGTGGGGTTGAAATTATTTATATTTCGAGAACAGATTTAGTATTCGATGTTTGCAGGTGAATATTATACTGCTGCGTTCATTCAGACAGTCTGTGGGTTGCAAAATAGCTCTGACCTCAGCTGTGCAGAGATCAAACTTATTATTATATCTGCAGTAAGGTTTGGCGTGAGTGATTATGGACCATTTGAGAGTGTAAGGAGTTGCCTTGAATCTAATAAAGATAACCTTGACCCGAAGAGTAACCCGCAGTATACACACCACTTGGATCTTACCACATCTGAGGTTCCACTCATTATGAAACCTATGTATCCCGGATTTCCCACACTCCATTCTTTAACTCTTGTATTCTTTTTTGAACCTGGTTGCTTACTGAGGAATATAAAAAGAACATTTTCCAGCCCATCGTTCTTTGATAAAAGAATAAATCCGCAATCTTCCGTCACAATAAACCATTATTGTTCCTGAAAGTTGTTTTTTTTATATTCACTACAGATCGCACAAAGCTAACTCTTTCTTTCTAGAGCTCGATCCCTGGATCTTACATTTATTTGTGTGTTTATATAT
>NC_068983.1:50131065-50135282 GCF_001194135.2 Octopus bimaculoides
TATATATATATATATATATGTGTGTGTGTGTGTGTGTGTATGTATGCGTGTATATATATATATATATATGTGTGTGTGTGTGTGTGTGTATATATATATACATATATGTATATATGTATGTATGTATGTATGTATGTATGTATGTATGTATTTCATTAACTCTATGAGCAATTGCAATACTAATGCAGTTATGCAAATGACATGACTCACCAGCATAGGTGAATGATAAATTATTTTCCGTGTATTGTTTGAATCTGACTAAACTTCATATATTCAAATTTGAGAATATTAAGTCCTGTAACTCACTGCCGTAAATATCTAAATTTAATGTGGACACATTCGTTCGTTTGGTTTCTAACCATCCAATAAGATGAATTGTTCTACATAACGAATTGACTTTTAACTAATATAAGCCGAGATGATTTTCAAAGGTGAGGAAGAAGTACAGTGTATGATTCATATCGTTTATCATATCACCAGTACAGTTGTGCTATCAAAGGCTAAGAATTTGAATTCGTATATTGCCATATACTGCCATATTCCTGGCAGTAACAGTTATTAATTTCTCGCAGGTCATTATTTAACAGCAGTTAATGTTAATATATCTAATAGGATAAATTGTGCAAGAGTTTGCTAAGTTTATACTCAGTATATGAAACTCTTGAATGAGCTTAATTATACACGAATAGATGCCGCTGAAAGCCCTCACCACTACCTCGGATTATCCTTATTAACTTAATATTTTAAGTATCAGACTTATTTAACGCTTAACTAAATGCTAAGAATAAACATATCTATGATTTCTTTTCTTGTGTTACTATATCGACACTAACACACTTTGTGATTTCTTTGTCAAAGATTTAGTGATTGTCATTGAATATTCATGGAAGAATAAAGACACCAGTTTTATTGCGTTCTTTTTAGAATTTTTGTTTTTTAAAAAACGCTATTTTATTGACTTCAAACAGACAAGAACGTTACAACTCGCTGAACACCCAGAACGTAATAAATCGGAACAAATATAATTATTTATTTATTTGTTTATTTATTTATTATTATTATTATTATCATAAATTTAATTTTGATTGCTAAAATGAGCAACCAAAGTAAAATTTGTGATAAACTGGCACCGAAATTTCGCTAGCATTTCAAAGGTGTTACATGAAAGTTACCAGCGTATTGCAGGAAAATATCCTCGTTTCAAATAAATATTCCCTCCGCCGTCTATTGTGGTCTTTAGACGGAATACAAATATAAGAGAAATATTAAACACTACCTCTAACTACCCAAAAAAACTATCACTGAAGTTTTTGAACGCTGCTCTTTGAAAAATCATAACAGAAATGTTATGATTTATACAGAAGGTGGGACGTGTAAAGTTTCCCCATTTCGTGTACGCAGCATAATGCACCAAACACAACTTGATTTATGTTGGTTGTACAACAGGACAATTAAACAATGGGCACAAGTATGACGCCAGGCTCAATAGCTGCAGTTCGACAGAACTTGCCGAACATTTAATATCAAACGGTTACAAATTGGATGAACACCTGAAATTGCACATCCTCAGAAAATATTCGGAATCTATTTCCCTTTCAATCCTTAAAATGCATGAGGACAAATATATTTGTGAATTACCGATGTCACGCCCTGGTGGAATGAATAAAATGACTGGGGCATTTCATCACATTTATACAAAACTGTTCGACTAAATAGTCTTCTTTTCTTTCCATTTTTCCCCTTTTTTTTCTTTCTGTATTCTTTTACCAGTTACTAAATTGGGAACTGACATCATTCTATCAAAATAGAAAGGTAGGATTTCCTCGTTTATATTTCAAATTTTGTGCTCCTGCAGTTATTTTCATTTTACATCTTGAATTGGAAGAAGACAGACGATCTATCGAAATATCGTTCAGACCTTTAAATAAACTATTACAAATCGCATTGCGCTATACTTATTGTCTAATAATACTAATAATTGGAAGACGAAGAAGAAGAAGAAGAAGAAGAAGAAGAAGAAGAAGAAGAAGAAGAAGAAGAAGAAGAAGAAGAAGGAGGAGGAGGAGGAGGAGGAGGAGGAGGAGAAGAAGAAGAAGAAGAAGAAGAAGAAGAAGAAGAAGAAGAAGAAGAAGAAGAAGAAGAAGAAGAAGAAGAAGAAGAAAGGAACACTAAAAAAGAGACCGAGATGACTATACTGGCTTTGTATAGTCATCTCGAGCCTACCAATGAGCAAATGTCTGCGCTGCACGGCACTTGTAATAGAGCGGATGAAACCATTGCCTATATCACAAATGAATGCCCTACACCTGCCTCAAACCATTACAAGTTGTGGCGACATGATCAGGTAGCGAAAGTGCTACACTGGAAACTGTGCGAAAACTGTGGGCTAGAGAGAGGCAAGACGTGGTATGAGCTCAAACCTCAGAGAATGGTGGAGTCGGAGACTAGCAATATCCTTTGGGATTTCACGGTGGTGAACAAGATGCACTTCATGTGCTATATAGTTGATGTTGCATGCCACTTTGACCCACGAATAAACAAGAAGGAAGGCGAAAAATAGATAAATACAACCCCATTAAGTACGAAATAGCCCGACTGTAGAAAATGAAGAAGGTGTAGTCAGTGCCAGTAATTGTTGAGTCACCAAAGGGAATATCAAAAGAAATTGGAATAGAGTATCCAGCAGAACTGTTACAAAAGGTTTGCTTCTTTGGCAGGGCCAAAACAATCAGAAATATAATACATAGCTGAAAAGAACCAATAGCATGGTACCGTAGGCTGCAGGTCGCAAGCCCGCTACGCATGAAGGACTCCAGAAGTTATAACAGACCAGTGATAAAAAGAAAGAGTCGTTATTATCATCATCATCATCATCATTATTATTATTATTACTATTATTATTATTATTATTATTATTATTATTATTATTATTATTATTATTATTATTATTAAGAACAACACGAATTACACATAAAACAATGAAAACACTAACACAACAAAAAACTACAACCAAACCAAACTACAACACAAACCGATGCAATACCGGAAAGAATTTGCACTCCGTAACAACAAAAAAAAGAAGGCACATTACTGCACACACACACACACACACACACACACACACACACACACACACACACACACACACACACACACACACACACACACACACACACACACACACATTCACGTAAAAGACGGACGTGCAGCAGGTGATGCAGTAGAAATCTGCTTGGAGGTGTCAAATGTTGGTGACGACGACGACGACGACCACGATGATGATGACCATGATGATGCTAACAATTTTAATGATGAAGAAAAAAAAAGAAACAAACAAGCAAACTCAACTCGCAAAAATACATGTTAAACGATTTGAAAAGTTCAATAATATTTTTTTTTAAATATTAAAAAGCTATGACAAGCAGATTGCTTCGATCTTCTCAACATCATTAATCATTTGGTCTGAAAATAAGAAACACTCCAGCATCTAGCAAATTGTTATGAGTTGTATTCTAGTCAAACATTTGTGACAGAAACTGCTATCATGCGCATTTGCATATGTAAATGCATATCTGTATGCGTAGCTGTGAGGTAAGAAGTTTTCTTCCTAACCACGCGGTTCCGGGTTCAGTCTCGCTGCATGACATCTTGTATGTATGTATGTATGTATGTACGTATGTATGTATGTATCTATCTATCTATCTATACATTTGATGCAACAGGCAAGCTTTGCTGTGTGGGAAGAAACTTGCTTTGATACCAAATGGTGCCGGGTTCAGTCCCACTGATTCGCACTTTTGGCAAGTGTCTTCTTTAGCGTCGGGCCGACCAAAGGCTTGTGAGTGGATTTGGTAGATGGACAGTGCAAGAAACTCGTGTGGATTTTTCCCTTATGAGATTTTTTCCCTTATGATGTTTTTTTTCACGCTAGCTACTTGATAAATTCTTGTAAAAGAATTCGTTCTATTATTGAATTTATATATATATGTACATGCATACACACACATACACACACAAAATGGTAACGAAACTCAGGAATACCATCTGGCTGATAAGTGATGAAGAATTAGGGACCTTCTGTGTCTGTCTTCCGTTCGTTTGTACACTCAATATACATTATATCTTTTGTGTATCGTTGGTGCATTCACTATACATTTTTTCAATTAATAAGTAAGGGGACGCAATGCTCCCTGGTCCTTATCGCTCACTGTCACTCT
>NC_068983.1:50139107-50140991 GCF_001194135.2 Octopus bimaculoides
TATATATATTATATATATATATATATACATATATATATATATGTATATATATATATATGGAGAGAGAAAAAGAGAGAGACAGATAGACAGATAGATCATATATGTACATATGTGTGTGTGTGAGTGTTTGTGGGTCTGTGTGTACTAATTATCTTTCTTTGAGTTTTGAACATGACTGTTCTAGTTCTAGACCCAAAATATTTAACGAAGAACATCACAGTTCTCAGCTATATATACTGAAGATGATTATCACTGGTAAAAAAACAATACTAAATATGGTAATATTTTACCAAGTATCTATGACGTCAGCTTGTGGTAGGCGTGCTAACCGAATGGAACTATTTAATACTCCTGCTTGAATTGCTCGCCAGAACTGCTTCTGCGGAAATCATGTAAAGAACGCGAGTATAAAATCTCTTGGTGTAGTTGGAGATTGTGCTGATTGTATCTGGAAGCCTTGCACCATCTCTGTCTCACGTTTGATAAGACAATATTTATACCCCAATTTCTTCTCTGAAAATGTATAACACATCTATTTTGCTGCAATTTATTATACATTGTTTTCAACAGCTGAAATATTAAGCATTATATGATTTATGTGTGTGCGTCACCACCTTTTAAAAGAACGTGATTTTGTGTACTGTTGACAGACAACTACACCAAAAGAAAACGCGTTTTGGAAATTAATTCACAAGCAACCAGCATGACAAATCCATTTTCAACAGAAAATTCTGGAAGTAGGATATATTCTAGCACCTCCACTATTTAAAGTATTTTGGCTACCAAACTTGATGATAAACAAATTGCAAAACTTCTAGGCATAACAAACAAACTGTTGGGCATATTTCAGAGTTTGCAAATACATCCCCTAATTTTTGTTGAAGCTTTAACCTCATACCAAGCTACTCGTTTAATTGCTTATACAGTATGTCTCCTCGACATCTGTAATCATTATTTCCAACCTAACAAATACAGCAAGCTGCCAAAATGCTTAAATCTGTTTAGCTCGTAGTTAAGTTGTAAGTCAACTTTGCCCTTCATATTTAGAGGTCGTTAAAATAAATACCGTTCAAGTACTCAGATCGATGTAATCGACTCCTCCATTCCCGCAAAAAATAGAAAAAATAGAAAAAATAGAAAAGAAATAAATTGCTTCCTTGTGCCAAAAATTTGAATCGTTTATATTCAGCCTAACATACACAATATTTATTTACTGTATTTTTAATTTTTAAACCCAATTTCACTTTTTTCAGCGTTACGCTTTTAATTCGTTTCCTTATTATATAGATTTTACATAACTCTATTACGCATTTTATATTACCAGGTACATTGCTTTTGAGCGTATAACGTCTTGAAATTATATTTCCATATATGATCATCAAGTAGAACTTCAAACAATATTTTTATATGAGATCACATTATATTAACAAAAATTTACCTAAAATTTAACTCCAGTCTTATATTGTATCATAGGTAACAAAAGAATCACATACAAATATATAACTTACATCTCATTTTGGTTTCTGAACCCAGGATAGAAAATTTCACATTTAAAAATTTGAACCCAGGGCACATGGCTTGACACATTTATATGATTTCAATAGTCCACAAAGATTAAACTTTGAAGCAGTAGCACTGTACCTTACTTTTGGTGCTATTTGATAAAAAAACACAGACACACTGGCTGAGTATAAATATATACTTTAAACATGAAGACGCAAACCAGTGATATATGTACACATGAACACACTTATATATATATATATATACAAATCTGGAGAATCTACAAGAATAGATGCAAGCGCTAATTTATAAAAACGTGACATATTAATAAAAATCTGTAAATGTACAACCATCCAGATTTCTGAGTACCTTATTATTTTA
>NC_068983.1:50142818-50144338 GCF_001194135.2 Octopus bimaculoides
GCAAGGGGATCAAAAAATCAAAATAAGCAACACAGATTTTAAAGATGATTGCAGTGCGCACGTTTCATGCTACTCCATTTATTTAAGTAATGCGAGCATTACATTAAATGCAATATGTAGAGCAATCTTCAGCTGCACAAGAATGTAGAAAATTACAGTAGAATAGACATATTATAATTGTGGCAACATTTAAAATCCAAGTGGGAAGAAGAATACATAAAAATTCCTCTTGACATAGCCAAGGCTATATATATATATATATACAAATCTGGAGAATCTACAAGAATAGATGCAAGCGCTAATTTATAAAAACGTGACATATTAATAAAAATCTGTAAATGTACAACCATCCAGATTTCTGAGTACCTTATTATTTTATCTAATATATACTATTATTTTATCTAATATATACATATACATATCAGAAGTACTTCGTCGGTTACGAAGAAGAGGGTCCCAGCTTATACGATCAACGGAGCAGCTTGCTCGTGAAATTAACGTGCACGTGGCAGAGAATTTCACAGACACGTGTAACGATAACGTAGTTCTCAGAGAGATTCAGCGTGACACAGAGTGTGTCAAGGCGGGCCCTTTGAAATACAGGTACTACTCATTTTTGCCAGCTAGGTGGACTGAAGTAACGTGAAATAAAATGTCTTGCTCAAACACACACAACGCCTCGCCGGGAATTGAACTCACGAACTCACGATCGTGAGCCGAAAGCCCTAACCACGCGCCTTCATATACATGCACACACACACGCAATAATAATAATGATGATGATAATAATAATAATAATAATAATAATAATAATAATAATAATAATAATAATAATAATAATAATAATAATAATAATGATGATGATGATGATGATAATAATGATAATAATAAATTGACATGATTATTCCTTGCGATCACAATACAGCGCGAATGAATTTGAGATGATCAGTAAATATAAAGACTTGCTAATAGAAATTGGAAAAATGTGGCATCTCAGTGGGACTACCATACCAGTGATTGTAGGATCTCTAGGAATGATAAAAAAAAGGTACTGAAATCTATTTGAAAATGATACCAGGCTTACCATCTCTGCAGGAATTACAAAAGATCGTGTTAACTGGAACGACTCATGTACTAAAAAAGAGTATTATCGCTGTGAAAATAACATCCAATGATAAATTTATTTATTTATCAATTTTTTTAGATACATATTTTACCTATGAATTTGCGTGTGTAAACTGAGAATGCAGACAATGAGCTTCTCTGCCCAAGGTGTACGGAAAACACTCGGCGAGAAATGGAAGAAAATTTGGAGAAAGAAGAAAAAAAAAAACAACACAATAGTGATAATAATAATAAATAGTAAAAATCATTAATGATTTTTATCAAGTGGTCAGCGCGGAAATAAACGTCAGAGGTAAATATTACAAATATTTTATAATTATATACATAATTATAACAAGGGCTTGGCTTGCGCTTCACCACACACTGAAAAGTAGACGCCAAAACACACTATTACC
>NC_068983.1:50145484-50147425 GCF_001194135.2 Octopus bimaculoides
GGCAAAGTATTTTCATTAATCAAACTAAATATTAACAGTAATAAAAGAAATAATAACAATGATAATAATAATGATAATAATAATAATAATAATAATAATAATAATAATAATAATAATAATAATAATAATAATAATAGTAATAATAATAATAATAATAATAATAATAATAATAATAATAATAATAATAATAATAGTAATAATAATAATAATAACGATAGTGAAAATATTAATATTAATAATAACAATAATAATAATAATAATAATAATAATAATAATAATGATGATGATGATGATGGTGGTGGTGGTGATGATGATGATGATGATGATGATGATGATGATGGTGATGATTATGATGATGATTATGATGATGATAATTATAATAATAATAATAATAATCGTGGCTGTGGTGGTAGTGGTGGTTTTGGTGATGATAATGATAAATGAAAAGTGGAAAAGCAGAGTAAGAAAAGAATATCCCATACACTGAAATTCTTCCGATGTTTCCGTTACATAACTTGGAATAAAAGATAAAAGACAATGCAGAAAAAAAATATTTCTCATAGGAATTATCCGCAAGTTATTTCTTGCGTATATTGTATAATGCAGCTTCTTGCATGTCTGTCTTTGACATTTTTCATACGGAAATGCTTTCTCTCTCTGGAGGTTCCAACGTAGTTTTCTATGAATATGTGAATCGAATATATTTCTCCAGTATTGTTTCGAGTTACACCAAGAGAAAATAGTGAGGATATGGAAGGTAGAGTGTTTGGGTACGTGTGTATGAAGGAGACTCTGTATAGAATATAGAGTATGTACGAAAGAGAGAATATGTATAGGTGTGCGTGTGTGCGTGTGTGTGAATGAGAGGGAAACCAGAAATGAGAACTACAAAAGTGTATGAAAAATGAGTGTGTATGAGTGTGTATGGCGTATATGAGTGTGTAGAGTACGTTTTGGTGCATGGGCGCATGTTAATCTAAGGTATTTCGATGTTTTCCTTTAGGAGTATATTTATCTATGTTCTTTGAATAAGCCTTGGCTTAATGACGTTGTGGATCTGTTTTCATATATCGGTACAAATATGGTATGATTAGGTTAATCTGTCTGGGGAGAAAGCAGCTCAGGCGCAGACGAATTCAGCATTGCATATGCACAGAGACACAGATAATACATACAAACACACACACACACACACACACATTATTTTATTTGTTTCACTCATTTGACTGCGGCAATGCTGGAGCGCCGCCCTTAGTCGAACAAATCGACTCCAGGACTTATTCTTTGTAAGCCTACTACTTATTCTATCCACACACATTTTTCTGTTTTCTCCTCTCCACCTTGTTTTTTCCTGCGCGTCTATAGACACGTACATGGAACCTTATGTGCACGCGTGTGAGTGTGTGCGTGTGTGCGGGTACACGCGTATATAGATATATGTGCATGCATGCGAAAATATGCGCATTTAGACACGTTTTAACCTTATAGGTTTTCCACAGTTTTTTGCTTTTAGCCCTATATAAAAAAATGCGTGCGTGCGTATGGGTGCGTGGTTGCTGTGTGAGTGTGAGTGTGGGTGTGTATGCGTGTATATATATGCATATATACATATATGTAGAGTTTTTGGCGAGTATGTGTGTGAGCATGTGTGTGTTTAACGCGAGGGTGGTTTAGTATATAAATATAGGCGAGCGTACGGATTGGTGCGCTTACGCGAACCTATAGATTTCTCTCCTCCCTTACTTTGACCCCCTCCCCTTACCTAGCGGTCTATTAGCTCTTTTTTCTTAATGACGGTCAACCACACAATAATTTTCAATGGCCGGATAACTGAAGAGATGTTGGCGTGAGCTCCCACTCCGGCATCCGAAACTCGGAGTTTTATCATGACTACCGAATAAGTGTCACATATTTTTACAGATATATATATATATATATATA
>NC_068983.1:50147530-50150118 GCF_001194135.2 Octopus bimaculoides
TATGTGCGTGTGTGTGTGTGTGTGTGTGTGTGTGTGTGTGTGTGTGTCAAATAAAATGAGACAAGAAAGCTAAAACTGCGTGGAGTTGTCAGGATATTTATAAAGAGCAAGTTAGTCTTACAGCTGTTTCTGGAGGATATCAAAGACGATGTGAGATGGTTAAGTAGAGGGAAATATTAGAGTTCAATATGAGGAGTTATTTTAGAAAAGGAAGGAAATAAGGAGTATAAAGGGAAATAGGAAAATGAAAATAGAAATAGAAATAAAAAATAAAAATATATAAAGATGTTATAGTTGCAGTTCCCTTACCCAAGGAAAGTGGTGTGTATAAGTGGTAGATATGCATCTTGTCCAAGAAGCATTTTTATTTTTAGTTCTATTTTCATTCTCCTATTTCCCTCTATATTAGTTATTTACTTCCTTATGTAGGTTATATTCTATATATGGAAAATTCCAGTAAGGCTAGTTCCTGATTTTGGCATTCATTGTTATACAAATGCGAAAAATGGTCGCCATTGTATTGCACCAAAGGTACCATCCACTCGGTTTAAATTCAAGACCCGGTACTGAAATGGTCTAGCGTTCAAAGACTGACATTACTTCAATGCCCTGCCACAAAAATTAAGAAATAGAAATCTGCATAAGGTGGAACAAGATGTCTTCCAAAAGTAACTAGACATCCTCCTCTCCACAAAACCAGATGAACCAACAGCCCGACATGAGGGTGTAGACGAGGGTAGCGGAATCAAACACACTTTTACACCAAATAGGCCAATAGCTGGGGCAAAGATACATAAAGAATCGATGATGTGAACCACCTCAGAATGGGGAAATCAAAAGGACCACGGTAGGGCTCCAGAATGACCGCAGCCGCAAGGTTGGGACGAGGAAAAGAACAAATGAATAAAAGAATATATATGTATGCATTTATGCTTGTATGTACACATACAAATGCTTTTCACTAACGCGCTCCACACATATTTGTATATATGTGTAATATATATCAATACGTATTTATAAGAAAGGTTATGTGTAAGTATATATACGTAAGTACATACGTGTGTGTATTTATTCTTGTGCATTTGAAAAGACAAACTTTCAAACTAAGGCAAACAAGCATGTGTTTCTTCAAATCCCACGCCACAAAATCAATTAAGAAAGTTATCAACAAGCTTAACTGACCCAAATTTCTCTCAATGCAAGACAACGGCATGAAACCAAATCAATTTACGTCAATAATGTTAGCTATCTGCATTAAATATGTTTCGTAGAGGAAGGAAATACTTAGAAATATATCATTTGTAGGTACAGGAAAATTCTTTGTAGAACAAACACATACAAACACATAGATATAGGAAAAAAAAAGAACAAAAACAGCAGGAGACTCACATCACATTAATGGACAAACCAATGACAGGAAAAAATACCCACTTAAGACTGTCTGTCATTGGAACTAAATGAATAAATAATATAAATAAATAAATAAATAAATAAATAAATAAAATGCTTCCAAGAAAATGAGGATGTAGTAATGGTATCTTGGATTGTAGGAAATATGAAGCTGAATCGTGAAGAGACGAAGATTTCTCAATGCGTTAGTACACAGGTGTACACAGTAGAGTGCGCTGGTATATAGCATAATTACACACACACACACACACACACTGATATGCAGAGCGGACTCGCGGTCGTAGCATTGCGATTTCGATTCCCAGACTAGGCGTTGTAAGTGAATATTGAACGAAATAACCTAAAGCTCCACGATGCTCCGGCAGCAGGGTGGGGTGGCGAGCCCAGCTGTGCTCTTTCACCACAACTTTCTTACACACTTTCTTTCTGCTTCTGTTGTACCTGTATTTCAAAAGGCCAGCCTTGTCACACTCTGTGTCACACTGAATCTCCCCGAGAACTACGCTAAGGGTACACGTGTCTGTGGAGTGCTCAGCCACTTACACGTTAATTCCACGAGAAGGCTGTTCCGTTGATTGGATCACCTGGAACTCTCGTCGTCGTAACCGTCGAGCCTAGTACATAGTGTGTCTGTCTCATTTGCCGTACCGGTAAGTTACGGGGGAATAAACATACCAATATCAGTTGTCAAGCGATGGTAGGACAACAAACACACACACACTTACACATGTATGTATATATATATGTATATAAGTGTGTGTGTGTGTATGTGTGTGTGTGTGTGTGTGTACGTGTGTATACAACGAGATTCTTTCAATTTCCGTCTACCAAATCCACTCACAAAGCTTTGGTCGGCCCGAGGCTATAGGAGACACTTGCCGAAGGTATCACGCAAGTGGACTGAACAAGAAACCATGTGGTTACGAAGCAAGAGCAACGCCATGTATTGTTGTATGTATGTATGTAAGTATTTATGTATGTATGTGTACATATATATTTATTTATATATTTATATATATACATACATACATTTATGCGCGCACATGTGGCCAGTCACATTCACAGATAAAACATTCCTTTTCTTCCAGCACATTTCCTGCGTAACACAAATTATATTTGCTTGTATTGATATTTCCTACTCTCTCTCTCTCACCCATATATATATATATATATATATA
>NC_068983.1:50150949-50154013 GCF_001194135.2 Octopus bimaculoides
ATATACATATATATATATATATATATATATATGTGTGTGTGTGTGTGTGTGTATGTATGTGTGTGTGTGTGTGTGTGTGTGTGTATGTGTGTGTGTGTGTGTGTGTGTGTGTGTGTCTGTGTGTGTGTGTTAGGATGTAACAAGTCTAGTCTTAAATATGGAACCATGCTTTAGACATAACACATAAACGAAAAGTGATAAGTGTCTTGCGAAAAGAATGCCTTACTGTATTTGATGGTTTATTAAAGATATTTTTCGTATAAAATATTTCGAAGATCACGTCCGGGGCCTATGTGCGCATCTCAGACGGGATTAATCTAAAATGCCTGTGTGTACTTATGCCATCCAGTGCGCTATATTTCAGCATAGCCATCATGAAATTAAGATCTAGTTCACATAAATTTAAAAAGCTGTATACTGAATTAATAATAAACTAAGTGTTCAGAAAATAAACGTAAGTATTGTGTACACATAAATGTAGAATGGCTTGCAAGAAACATACTACTGCTTTTATGATGTGCTATATCTCTTATTTAATAGTTTATTAAGAGGTACAGATATCAGATTTCAGCTGTCAGAAATAAATTGTACAGATAGAATCCATTAGAAGCATTCTTTAGGACAATACTTTAGTAATAGTTAATTTGAATATCTGCATAATTATTAAAATGACAACATTCAGTTACTAGGATCAAGCTAACAATGCATAAAAATAACAATTACAAATACCGATCTAACTTCGTATATAAATACATACATGCATGTGTAACATGCTCGTAAATGTTGCAAATTTCCTGTCTCTTTCTCTCTCAATTTATCTATCTATCTATCTATCTATCTATCTATCTATCTATCTATCTATCTATCTATCTATCTATCTGTCTGTCTGTCTGTCTGTCTGTCTGTCTGTCTGTTGGAGAGGGTAGGCGCGAAACGTAAAAGACTTTCTCACTTCCCGACAAATACATGACAAAAACACCAGAATTTACAAGTATATATATATAACATACAGTAAATAAAACTACTAGGCACCAGGCTTATCTTATGTAAAACACTTTCAAAACAGTGAAAGTAAGAGTACCACAACAAACCACAGCATATGCGCAAGACACACAGAGCTTCGCTCGGTAGTGCCGTGAAAGTCTGTGATAAAAATAAGACTACTCTATGAAGTAAACAGCTATGACGATTTAAAGTGAGAAATACGAAAGATTTGATCAATGAAGAGTTTAGACGTGATACTAATAATAATTGGTACACTTAGAAGTAACAGCACTCAACTACCAACATGACTGAAAAAGATCGGTGCAAGTGTGAAGGTAGAATACATACAAAAATCAGCATTGCTTAGAACTGCAAGCGTACTTCGCAGGCTTCTTGAAGCATGACTGGTAAACAAGTGTCACCTTAGTCTGCTGGCTGTGGACAGCTGACACTTTCCATCATACTCAGCAAAATAAGTTGAGGTTTCATATAATTATAATAATAATAACAATAGTAGTAGTAGTAGTAGTAGTAGTAGTAGTAGTAGTAGTAGTAGTAGTAGTAGTAGTAGTAGTAGTAGTAAACCCCTAAAAAGAGGGATTTTTCATGGAGACTCGTTTTCTTCCGTATTTTTCTGCCTTGCTCTAACCTCGCTAACATACTTGTTAAATGAAACTACCATGGAGGTATAGATGTTATGGTCAAACAATGAATCATCTCCTTGACATGGATGCTTCAAAATGCTTTACTAAAAACACCATGGAACAGAGAAACATAAAAATTGACCATAGTTTCAAAAAAGCCATCGCGATGAGCAGGACAAATGTACCAAAGTGACAGTAAAACGAAGCAAGTCAATTAACATTGTAAAGACAGAACTCAGCATTGGACACAGACATCAGAGGACTAGACCAAAATCTCCATAACAAATATCTAGGAATAGACGAAACAGTTAAAATACAACACACGAAAATGAAAGAAAATTAGGAGAGAGTATTAGTGAAGAGTTAGATTAATATCAAACACTGAACTCAATGCTAAAAATAAGATAATTGGGAAAAACGCGCAAACCAAACCAGTCATAAATTCCAAATTCAATATGAGAAACTGAAGGAATAATAACGACGATGATGGTGATGATGATGATGATGATGATGATGATGATGATGATGATGATGATGATCGTGGTCATATTTACGCTCCTATTTTCAGTAAACAGGATTAAGCTGCTTGTGAAAAATGATCGGAAATTTTTCACTCAAGCCTGATTACCTTTAAGGCAGTTGTTATGATTTGAGAGTAATTAAAGCACACTGCCGTATTTACACTCCTATGACGAGACTTGTAGAAACGGGAATTATGTATATTTTCACAAATATATTTTCGCTATTTTGTCGACCCTTCAGCTAGACGATGCACACACACACACACACTCACGCGCGCGTGCATATATATCTGCTATATATAAATCACAGAATGTGTGTGTATAATGACTAACGCATTCATTTCCACAATTCTCAACCAATTTCCACACAACTTTACATAACATTACTTATATCCCAAGGATGGTCATGCACAATAATATTTTGCCCAGAGCTTCCGCGTAATTGAATGTAAATAGACATAGTTGTTTTTGTATGTAGGTTTTTCTATACTTTTTTAATCTTTGTACAAAAGTGAAATGATTTTATCTATTTAATGATTTCGACTGTCCAGCTGCGACATTTACTAAGTTGACTAGGAACGCTGTACGTAATAATTAACCAATACCAAACAATCTTAATCTGCATATTTAAACTGCATTTAACTTTGGCAAGTTTACCTTTACCTATTCTGAGTTACTTGAAAGGTGATATTCCCTTCCTTCTCTTCCTTCTACTATCTGTTGAAGTTTTAGCGCTTTACCTGCTATTTCTGAACTTCGGTATGTGGTGAAGCAACTGTTGCTGATCCCTTAATAATGTTTATACATTTATAAGAACTTTTAAATAGGTTCTTCACCGTTAATGGTGTTTACATAACGAAGTGCTTGGTAAAAAAATTATTAATTATTAATTTATTAATAAATTAATATTCCTTT
>NC_068983.1:50154303-50155238 GCF_001194135.2 Octopus bimaculoides
TATATATATATATATATATATATGTATGTATATGTGAATATATGTATTATAAAAAAAATAGCACCAAGCGTAAGGACACACGCGGCATCAACCTGTTTAGAAATAGGAGTCAAAATTCGAAATCCACTACCAACATAACTGAAATATGAAAGAGACAACACTAGGCGAGCGAACAGTTACAGAATTAAGCAATTAAAAACATACCATTAAAAAATTGTCATTCGGATATTCATGTACCATGGTTACAGGTCCTGACCTATGGGTTTCAAACTTCACCAGTACGAATCACCGATGAAAAATTCTAAATCCGTCACTTTGAACATCCATCATACACATGTATGTATGTATGTATGTATGTATGTATGTATGTATGTATGAATGTATGTATATATGTATGTGTAGGTGTGTATGTAGGGAGAACAATGCCTATCATCGCCACAGATGGAGGAAGCAGGTTAAGGAGGGATCGACATATTTGAGAGAGCACGTATCCAGCATGAAGAACTTAAGCGAGCTGCGAATGGGGAAAGCTTGGTCTACAACGTTTGCAGTCATGTATGCTTGTCAAGAGCAGGACTCATTAGCCACCAACGGAACCGCAAATGCAAAATATAAGTTAGTCCTAGAGCGCACAATGTTCCTGAAGGTCGGCAATGGTCTTCCTCGGTCACGAGTGGACGGCCAGCATGCATGTATGTATCTGTGTGTTTGTATATAATGTACTTAAATGTAAATATATATATATGTATATATGTACAGAATATTTCCCGGTTGTTCAGTTAAATTTAAAACCGATATTGGATAGAACTCATGGTATACATAACACTTTGAATTCATACATTTTTACTTTACACACTCACAAAGATACACACAGATATTCACTCGCATATACAAAGACACAGACCCACACACATGAATGTATATAAGTGCATATA
>NC_068983.1:50156116-50157171 GCF_001194135.2 Octopus bimaculoides
ATATATATATATATATATATATATATATATAATACATGTATAATATTTATATGTATTTATACGAACTAAGACTTATTTGTATATAAAGATTTTAATATTTACTTCAGCCTCCCATTATCGTAGCAAGTGCTCATATTTATGTGAGTTGTGCTGTGACAGAGATCATATATAAATATTATTTGTGTTTTAATACGCGCGTTTATTTTTTTTATGAATAACATTTATTCATATTTTCCTCAGACGTATTGCGTGTGCGATGTTGAAGACAAGAAACACACACGTGCACAAACACTTAAACGAATACACGCGAATGGTATTTTGATATTTCCAGAAATATCTAAACCTCGAAGTTTGCAGCTTATTGGAAATATGGATGAATTATTTTCACGCTAATTGACTGCTCTTCTAATTATCACAGATGGATGTCAACAAGTATTAATCTAGTATCAACTGTAATCCCTCTTCGTACTGTCCCTCTGTGTTACCTATCATCCCACAAATGTTTCCTTCAAATTAATGGTAATCAAATTATTTCCACGCATCACTAGGGGGTGAAACACGTATTTAGAGGTGTGTGAGAGTATAAGATTATTTGTTCGGAAGCGAAACAAGTTTAGTGTTTATTAAATTATAAATTGTAATTTTTTTCTTGTTGAATGTCTGTTTTACTTTTCCTTCAAACGTATGTTGTAAGATGTTTTACGTCGACAAAATTAGAGTATAATACTTTAAAGATTTTCATACAGAAATTGTAGGAAGATAGGTGATATGTAAATACTAGAAAATATTGGATAATAACAAAATTTTATAGACAAGACATATCGTTATGAATAAGAAATTAAAAAAAAAATGTGCGGTTGTGTATTAAGTAGCTTGCTTACCAACCACATGGTTCTGAGTTCAATCCCACTGCGTGGAACCTTGGGCAAGTGTCTTCTACTATAGCCTCGGGCCGACCAAAGCCTTGTGAGTGGATTTTGTAGATGGAAACTGAAAGAAGCCTGTCGTATATATGTATATATATATATATATATATATATACATTATATATATAT
>NC_068983.1:50157203-50159506 GCF_001194135.2 Octopus bimaculoides
ATGGGAGAATATACAAATAATAACAACAGACGAGGACAGGTGGTGTAAATAACAAAAGTATATATTAGTATGACGCTCGGGAATACGGAAAGTCTTTGACGTTTCGAGCTACGCTCTTCAACAGAAAGAATACGGAGACAAGGAGAAAAACACGGAGAAAAAAAATTGACATACATGCATATATATATATATATATGCATGTATGTATGTATGTATGTATGTATGTATGTATGTATGTATGTATGTGTGCGTATATGTTTGTATGTCTGTGTTTGTCCTCCAAAATTCGCTTGACAATCGATGCTCGTGTGTTTTCGTCAACGGAACTTAGCGGTTCTGCAATAAGAGACCGATAGAATAAGTACTAGGCTTTCAAAGAATAATTTCTGGGGTCGATTTGCTCGACGAAAAGCGTTGCTCCAGCATGGCCGCAGTAAAATGACTGAAACAAGTAAAACAGTAAACAGTAAGAGTATGATTTTATTTATACTAAGATGGAAAATAAGTGAGAAAATAAAAAGACAGTATTTTATCAATATCTTATTACGTGATATAAGGCGTTAATCTGGCAGAATCGCTAACACACCGGGCAAATTGCTTTGCGGCATTTCGCCGGCGTCGATAAAATAAATACGAGTTGAACACTGGGGGTGATATTATCGACTTACTCTTCCCCAAAATTTCTGGCCTCGTTCCAAAATTTATATCAATATTTTATCACGCGATATCTCATGCTTGGTTAATTTCTGTAGTAAGAATATCTTATATTTTTGACAAAGGCTTAATCAAAATGGAAAATCAAATTATGACATATTTGTCAATGAGCCATGTTATTAGGACCAAAGATCAGTTTTAGTTATCCTTCTAGAACGTTACTCCCAGGAGCAGAACACATTATGCGCGCAGCAACTTTTGGTTTTAGGGAATCTACAGGGTGTCCACAAAGTCTGGCTACATGGAGTAAATAAAATCATAACATAAACTATTAAATATAAGAAATAATAATTTCTTAAAGTATGTGTTAATCCCCCATCTACCCAGCCTTTGTGGACACCCTGTAGTAACAAACCTGGTGACGTCATGCAAAAATAAGTGACGTCAGGCAAAAATAGAAAAGCAGGCGTTAAAGGAGTGATACAAATATATCATGAAGATCGTCAAAATGATGATGCAGTGGATGAGGGATATATAAGATATCTACATTTGGGTATCTCGCTCAGTTTTTTTATCCAAAGTATCCAACTGCGCACACTCGTTTTTGCAAATCTCACATTTCTGTATCATTGATTTCACTATCTGTCAAGAGCCTTTTGCGTAATGTGTTCCAATATCAGGTGGATCAAACGTCTGCAGGAGAAAAATCTATATTGTGAACTTAAGAGATTCCGAATTACAATGGTAATCGTTGCAAGATTTATGCCTTTATAAGTTGAGGATTAACATAAAGCAACAATTGTAAAATTTTTTTTTTAGATTTAGAGGAAGCTAAAAAGGAAAGGAAAAAGAACTATTGCAGCATGCATGTTTTTTTCTAAAACGCAAAAATACTACCAGTGAAATATATAGAGAAAATGCTTTATTAAGAAACGGAAAGTGAAATGAACAATCAAGTGTGGTGACCATACATTTCCCTTTCCGTTACTTTATTCAGATGTCACTATAATGGATTTTATACTGAGCTATCTATCGTACAAACACATAAGGCGTGTAGTATACCAATGATTTCAAATTAGGATGTTCAATAAATTTTATTTGTCAGTTCGTACATAGAAACTACTATATGATATAGGCTATAGAGTTCAAATGAAATATATTTCAGAGAAGCAGCACTATATACACACATAGGACATTTAGCAAGACATTTTCATTGAAGTACATGTGATAAGCAAATATACCAAAAACAAACATTAAATTTAGTAGTTGAACTCCTAATATGATTTTGGTTCTGATGCAAGATATAAACTTTTGTTAACTGTAAGCAAAGCACTTCATCTAGAAATGTCACTGCTTAGCAAATGAATATCTGTAGTATAGTTATTTTAAGTTAAGAACTACTTTACGCTGATATATCAGAGAATGTTTGAAAAAAATGAATGCAAATACCATTGAGATTGTGAGCATGGGCTCTGCATCAAATTATATTTGATTTGGTATAAGATTAAGTTGGTTAAAACTTGTAACTGGCAGCCATCAATTCTTATTCCAAATACATATTTACTATAGTAAAACTGCCAAAAGTTTTGTTCATATGTACATACATATATACATGCATAAATACACACACACACACACACACACACACA
>NC_068983.1:50159791-50161777 GCF_001194135.2 Octopus bimaculoides
ATATATATATATATATATATATATATATATATATACATTTTCCATAGGTTATGTCAATCAGTCACATATCTAGCCAAAGAAATTTGAAGAAAAGTAAATCGTTCAGACGGTCAAGCACCAATACTCACACAACCGAAATAAATAATAAGAAAGAAGATACAATGGACTAAGATATAGTAAAAGAAAATAGAAAAAGACAAAAACCAT
This sequence comes from Octopus bimaculoides, assembly GCF_001194135.2. Lineage (NCBI taxonomy): Eukaryota > Metazoa > Mollusca > Cephalopoda > Octopoda > Octopodidae > Octopus > Octopus bimaculoides. The sequence continues at coordinate 50,159,999 of NC_068983.1, forward strand.
GTTGATAGTAATGATAGTGTAAAAACACACTGGGAATCAAACACGTTGGTAGATCACGCACAAAACACACAGAAAGACTGAATATCGAGCATGTATATATTTATATGTACATATGCATATTTGTATATACACATACATATACATATGTGTATGTGTATACGTATGTACATATACCTACATATAAATATATATTATATATGTATGCATATATGCACAAACATATTAAATACGGTTGTCAGCATTAGCGCCATGCTTTACATAAGTAGTGCACACACCAGACGTTTGTCAGTTGGCAAAGGAAATGAATCCTGCACATAATTTAGAGTGATGTATTCATTATATAGTTCCATGAATCCCTTGTTGGCAGACAGAAGGGAAAATAAGAACGTCTGGTAAATATTTGGTCTGTTAAAATTTGAAACGTATTTACTTACTTCGTATATATTAAAAAAAAAAATAAGACATGGGTACTTTCATACATATATATATATACATACACACAACCGCCTATTTATTTTATATTTGGCATGTACACACACACGCACGCACGCACGCAAGGGCACACACATACACATACATATTCGCATATGTTAGTGTTTCTGAACCTCAGATTGTGTGTATACATCGTGAAGTAAACTTGTAGGAAGTCACTCATGTACCCACATTCATGCGTAAACATACACATATATGTTCATATAAAGATTTTTCGAATGGAATATCTTTACATGAGCTCTTTTAAGAATAGGCGAGCAAAAAAGCAACAACAACAATGATAAACTAAATGAAATCTAAAAGTGGCATTCATTCTTACGCAAAATTACAGCAGTGTCAAGTCGAAGAACCTTATAAGTGGTAAGTGACACAAATTTTAGGAATAATTATTTTTCTTAAATTTCTACTTGGTGACGTTTCTTTACAAATAAATGTACGTAAATTTATCCCGTAGAACTAAAAAAAAATCGGTGATGTATACAGTGTGCGTATGATATTTGAGGACAGATTTATGCTTATATAAAAATATAAAAAGAAACAGATATATAATAACAGATAACTTTATTTATATAAAATGCTATGAGGATAAAAATAAATCTTTTCTATAATGTTTTTCAATAAAGCCACCTTCAGCTTCAAGTACTGCTTCTATTTGAGATCTAAATCGTTTGCATGCTCGAATCAAAACTACAAACGATGAGCGGTAAAGTTAACCTAAGTAGAGTTTGAAATCAAAATGTAAGGTGGAAAGAAATACTGCAAAGTATTTTGTCTGGAATGCCAATGATTCAGTCAGCTCACTGCCTGAATGTTTCTATTATTGGCACAAAGCCTGAAATTTTTGGGAAGTGTGAATTCGATTACATGGATACCAGTTCACTATTTGTACTACATCGACCCTGAAAAGATGAAGCCAAAGTCAACCTCGGCGGAATTTGAAATCAGAACATAAAGGTGGAAAAAATGCCCCTCAGCATTTTATCCAACGTGGCAATGATTCTGCTACCCGCTGCTTTGTTCTATACCTGATCTCAATAAGTAAATGAAAGACAAAAAGAAAAAAAAAACAAAAAAAAAACAACAGGATTTACCTTATCATAATTATCTTACAATTGTTTTGGCGAAAGGAAACCGTACACTGAGTGTTGAGTGCCAGTACGATATCATATTTTCTTCAGAGCCAGTTGCATGAGACATTTCTTCATTGAGGAAATAATTGAAAATAAATGGATGTTTTCGCACATACAGCTACGCGTATATGATAATATATATATATATATATATATA
>NC_068983.1:50161972-50169537 GCF_001194135.2 Octopus bimaculoides
TGTGTGTGTGTGTGTGTGTGTGTGTGTGTGTGTATGTATATACTACATATGAATATATATATATATATATATAACACGAGAGAGAAAGCTTTTCTTTTAAGTGTGCCACATTGAAAATTAAACAGTAATCATTTTTAATCTATTTATGAATAATTTGAATTATATTTTTTTAATATTTGGGATTTATTGTTTACGTTTTGTTTACTACAGTAGCGATTTGTTCTGCATTTAAATATCAAGGCCATACTAGATTAATTTTCTGAAAACAAATGACAGTGATGTGTGTATTTTTGTTTTGCCAGTCAATAAGCTGTAAACATTTATTGGAATATTGTTATATCTTCTGAGATCGTCATCATTAGAATAAAACTTGATCAACAGCTAATTCATGGTTATTTCGAAAATTTATTTTCCATACAGGGTAAAACACCTATCCCACATGTATTGAAACTGCATGAACGAATTGTACCGTATTTACAATAGATGGAACCGTGTTAAATGTAAATAGTGCACAATATAGGCGTAAGAGTGGCCGTGTGGTAAGTAGCTTGCTTACCAACCATTTGGTTCTGGATTCAGTCCTACTGCGTGACACCTTGGGCAAGTGTCTTCAATTAGAGCCTCGGACCGACCAAAGCCTTGTGAGTGACTTTGGTAGACGGAAACTTAAAGAAGCCCGTCCTATATATATATATATATATATATATATATATATATATATATATATATATATATATATATATGTGTGTGTGTGTGTGTATGTGTGTGTGTGTGTGTGTGTATTTGTGTATCTGTGTTTGACCCCCAACATTGCTTGACAACCGATGGTGGTGTGTTTACGTCCCCGTAACTTAGCGGTTCGGCAAAAGCGACCGATACAATAAGTACTAGGCTTACAAAGAATAAATCCTGGGGTCGATTTGCTCGACTAAAAGCGGTGCTCCAGCATGGTCGCAGTCAAATGACTGAAACAATTAAGTAAAGAGAGAATATATCGTTGTCATAACTATGTTCCATATTTTCTCTGGGCCTCGGTTAGCCGGTTACAGAAACTCAGTGTGTCTCTGATCATAAACGCCCCTTGAGCAGCATGCTAGTCTGCTGCAAGGTTCAAGACCTGCACATTCTAAGGAGAAGGAAAGAAGTAGATTACATCGACGCCAATGGTACTTTATTTAATTGACTCCTTAGGATAAAATGTGAAGTTGAACTTGACAGGATTGACTCCTAAGGACTAAAAGGTGAAGTTGAACTTGACAGGATATGTCCTGAGTTTAAAGGCAGGGCATAAAGAGACCAACGAAATGCCACCCAGGTATTTATTCTGTGTGCTAACGACTGAGGCACATTGTCGCATTTTACAACTAATGAGATACACATAATTCTTTTGTACTATAGCACACAATGCTTATTGTATCGAACTCGAAATGATGAAAATTAAAATCGACCTCGGCAGAATTTGAACTCAGGAAGTAACGACGGACGACATTTTCCCGTGTGCTAACGACTCTAACAGGTAACCACCTTTAATCATTCGCTTATAATTGAATTACAGAAATGATATCAACTTCAAACCACAAAGTTGTTAACTCCATAAATAATTCAGAAAAGAATTTGTTAGAAATATTTCAATGTTTCCATAAGAATATAAACTTTGTAAATCAAACTGTTATATCGCCTACGCAGGTACGAAAGCTTTTCATTGCTTAACTGAGCGTTTACAAGGAGTCATCACAAATCATTACAATATTCAAAAGAAAACCTACATATGGAAATATTAGTTCAATGGACAACGCTCTTGTATAGCGCTTCAACAAAACAACACTTTTGAACGGGTTAATAGTAAAACAGAAATCGGAAATCAAAACATAGTCACATAATATGTTAAATCAAATGCGATGACACTGTTTAACCGATGAGCAGTTTTAGATCTATCGATGATGATTGTGACAACTAGAATATTACTCCATGTACTTTTACTCGAAACTGAAAAATGCACCACCAACACAGAGCTAATGCATATTCGTTTGAAACATAAGACTGAGATGTGGAAACATGAATGAATTTTAGAACACTATTACTTGAAATACACAGAAGATTAAAAATGACAAAAAAATAATCTTGTATACAAAGATTAAAATCGAAAACAGATCTGTTTTCAATATAAAACATACATAAATTCACTTACAGTAAGACATCACTCTCTCTTTCTCTCTCACTCTCTATTTATCTAACTATCTATCTATGTACGTGTGTGAATATGTATATAGAAGTATGTTCGTGTATCTGTGTTTATATATGCATGCGAGTTTTAATGTACTTGCAGCTGATGAACTTTTATATACTTGTAAGAATATGTAAATGTTTTATTTTATATTGTATTTGTAAAATAACAGTCGTATTTTATAGCTGAAACCTAATAACTAATGCGTAAAATATTTTTGTTTTTAGAAATATGAATAAACTGTTTTTTAAATATCTCTCTCGGGAAAATGATGTGTTTACAGTACTATTCACGGAAATGGAATATGTGAACTATTTGTAGATGAAATATGCTGATGACCAGCCAGGCATTATATATCCGAGTTATTTAATCGAAACTTTTGATTTTAATTCTTATAAACTTTACTCTTTGAGACATTTACTCTGGAGCTTTGACATTTGCTTATTTATTTACGTTTTGTTTATTTTAATTCATCGTTTTCATTATATTGTTTCCAGTTTTTCGTCAGAGAATTCAATGAAAACTTATGTCAACAACCAATAAAAATAGATATAAATCTGTTCTTTTATGTCTGCAGTCAACTACCACAAAGAGGTGTTATTTCTGAACACCTTGTCATCTGGTGATTGGCGCATCTTGGTAGACATTAATAAAAAATCTGCATTTCTACGTAGTATAACCTACGAATGTTGTTATTTTTATCAGTGTACAAATATAGTGGATTTATTATGTTTTAATACCAAACCGGTCTTGATTCAGCAGATCTAAGACCAAATTCTTCTCAGTCTGGACAACATCATCTCTTTTTATATATACATAATGAATCCAGGAATTCGTCGCTTCCTAATGCGTAAGGTTTCTATATTAAAGTCATTGCCATTTGTGTCATCTATGTTTTAATATTTGGTTCTATATCTCAGTTTAAACATATCAGATGCTCCTGTGGGTTCAACTAAATAAAATGGGAATCGAAGGAGTTTATAGTTAAAAAATGGTTAAGAACCACTGTGTAAGACGATGACAATTTTATGTTAAATTTATACATCAAAGATAAATTGTTCTTGCATCGGGTCAACATGGGATCTTTTACATCTTGAGTGGGTAATTGCTTGAAAGCAAGTTACAAGTGTAAACAATTTTGTGTGAAGAATGATTTTACCGAGAAAATTAATAAATGCTTTAATTTAGAAACTGATAGTTTTGCTATCTGAAGTTTAAACTATTTTTATTTTTCAAAATGAGTAGTTTCGGGGGTATAATTCATAAGTGTATACCACTTGTGGTGGCGTCATAATATTGAGAAAAAAAAACTCCCCCCTAATCCAAAAAAAAAACAAAAATATGGTTTACTATCACATAGCTTGGTAACTTATTCTGAATAATCGTTTGGGTATAAATGTTTCTTTTTCAATTGTGGGTAACATTTTAGGGATATTTTTCAGTATACAATATATATGGAAATACTACGGCATTAAAAAATTATAATGCAACATTAATTTTCTTTACATATAAGCGGGTAAATAATGAGGCTTAATACGTCTGTTAGAGATTTTTATCTCGGAGGAAACCTTCAGCAACTTGCTGTTCAGTGGTGTATATACAAAAGTATGATACATAAATGGCTATTCTAAATATTATACAGCTTCAATTGTGTACTTCGTATTTTCTATTTAACCATACTGCTATTTTCTTTATCATTGCATCAATCATTTACTGTTTCTCATATTGGAAGAGACAAATCTCGTCTAGTATACATTATGAGCTAGTATACGTTATGGATGCTAGTATACGTTATGAGCAAGACACAAGAGTCTAAAGATACATCTGGCGCACTTGTTAGTCACTATCTGAACGAATTTTCACCTCTCTTCGATATATATTAGGTTTCTAAACACAGTACATCTACAAAAGTGTTCATCCCAGGTGAAAACCGCAGCAACTTGCGTGCCAACGGTAAATACACAATTAGTATTATTGATAGATGCCTGCTTTAACGCTAAAACTGACATTCGTATTTAATACATAATCTTTATCGGGACTTTGTCATGTCCAAAATTAGCCTAGGGAAATCATGTTAATTTTCGAAAAATATAAACATATGAATTTATAGTAACAACAGATGTATCATATGGCGAATGCTGTTTAAAATTTTAATGCCTGAAAGGATATTTCTATTCCTCATCTACGTGGTTATTTAAAATGTGAGAATTAGCATTGTCAAATATAACCAACCTTCAAAAAAGGGGACCACGTCATATATTATTGCCTTGAATTCAGTATCCCTAGAAAAATTATGACAAGATCTTCATGGACAGAACATATTTTCTCATTGGAATTTTCATCCGGTATGACCTGGCCTAAAGGGAAGATGTAGACCCGACGGGAGATTATCTATGTGTTCAGTACATCTGCAGGAATTTCTCCAATAGGTAAAAATTTAAATTTAAAAAAGATGGTACATTAAATAATGTAATGCAGATTGCATTATCTGAAAATAAAATGAGATTCCCATCGTTAGCACGTTCCATTATTCTTTTGATTAATCAGAATTGACCTGTAGCTGAACATCAAAATCAATATCTCAACTAATCATCGACCTTCAACAGCAAAGACAACTACAACAAGAACATGAAGAACAAAATCATCAGCAACAACAACTGCAGGAATAGTAACGAAAAGAAGAACAATAATATCAATGACATAGGTGCATTTTTGCATTTGTTTCCGTCTACGCTTGCCTGAAAATATATATTATCCAGGCACTTGTAAAGACTGTGTTAAGACTGTGGAGATCCGATTTGTAGTATGTGTTCCCTTATACAGAAAACCTACAAGGGAATAGGTAGATAGCACCAAGTATGGATTGAACAGAAAATCACTGTTGTTCTTAACCAAGAGTCGTGATCTCTGGTCAGTAGTAATCAAACTATGACGCTACAAAGTATTCTTTTAGAAGAATACACTCCGGATTGCTTTATCTGATTTGTTAAATGTTTTAAGATTTAGGTTTATGACCTGAAGGCGATTTAGCAGCTATTTTAAGCAGTGTGTGTGACTACGTAGCAGTTCGTTCATTAGTTCGTATTTTCGTGGACATTACTATCTGATCAAAATATTGCTAACCTGTAAAACTACAGTGTAACAAGAGTTTAAATGAATTGAAACGATAATACAATTCATTCTGACAAGAATATTTATGTGAAAGTAAAGGACAGCACAATGGTTGTTTTCTACAGCAAGACTCTGTTTATTTAAGAAATATATGCAACAATATATCGAAACAATAGTTTCAGACAATATGAAATTTACCAGCAGTATTGAATTAAAATATACACTGTTTCCCCGAACTCTTATAGAACAATTGATGTCAACTTCCCACCAACGCATGTAGCACGCAGCTAGACTTTTCTATGAACATATTTAATTACGGTAGCTGTATAATTATGTCAGTGACTAGCAATTGTTGATGCGACAAAGACTTTGATATCAAATAATAAATGTTTGAGTGAAGTTAATAGTCTTTGTGTGGTTTTCAATCCCTAATATGTGTCTTCGTCGCTGTAATTGTTTTAGTTACAACACACGGACTCAGATAAAATCATTAGCTTGTTAAGAATACTTCTGAAACACTTTAATAAAATATTTCTATTCTGTAATCTGTAACTAACACATGGCAATTTACATTTAGCATCATCTATTTATTTATTTAAATTTTATGCATGAATTAATCACTAGATGGATGTTAACATTCATAACTCTTTCCAGATCTGTTATGTCTGGTAGAAGGAAACCAATCTCTGGACGGATATCTGACCTGAGTAGGTGTAACAGATTTGTGCCTGTTAGCGCTAGGTATCCAAGGACTACTTGCCCTTCGGTGCTTCTGTTGAAATGACAGTTATCGTCCATAACTAAAAATAATCTAGTAAGCCACCATCTTGTAAACTGAAGCTAATTCAGTTATGGTCAAATTTCGTTGATCCCTATTTATTTTTCTTGTAAAAATTAATAATCTGCTTCGAAGTCCGTTTCTCAAAATCGATTTCGAGATATATAACTCGTCGCCGTAGCTTTCGGAAGTTTTTCCAAAAAGTTTTTCCAAAACACCCTAAAGTTTTTTTAAAATGTCACTCCGTAAATTGTATTCTGTCATATAATATGCCTGAAAGTTACATGGAGTGCCATGATTACATCACTTTTGATTTGAGGTCTACTTGATTAAAGATGACCACAGCAGCAATACCAACAACCATATTGGTACTCCACTGGTTATGGCGATAAGAGTTCAACGGAACAGCTTGCTCGTGAAATTAACGTGCAAGCGGCCACAACGTAATTCATAGAGAGATTCAGCGGGAGAGATAATGTGACAAGGGTGGCCCTTTGAAATACAGGTAGTACTCACTTTTTGCCAGTTGAGTGAACTAGAGCAATGCGAAATAAAATGTCTTGCTCAACGTGCCACTGGAAATTGAACTCACCACTTTACGATCGTGAGTCGAACACTTCGGCTAGTAAGCCATGCTAGTCCACAATGGCTATGACATTAACAACAACAGCAACGACAACAATCCCTACGGCTGCAATAACAATAACAACAACGGTTGCGACAACAAGAATAACCCGGTGCTTCTCAGTATTGTCGCTAGACTTGCTAGAAATACCAGCTAAATCTCATTCAAAGCGTGACCTACTTTCATTCAATCCCGACCAGTCTCCAACGCGTCTGATAAAAGACTGGTCTTAATTGATGAATAAAACCAATTGTTCATCTTGTTTAGTAATTAGTCATAAAATATAAAACTCTTTCTTTCCATAAATATTAAAATAACAGAGAATATAATTAAGTAATCATGGAAACGTGACTAAATACTGGCACTTGGTGTGTTTCATGTACCATGTGAACGTATGTACACACGCACACAAACACACACACACACACACACACATACACACACACATACACTCACACATACACACACGCACACACATGCATATATGTCGAGCCAGTCCTTCCTGAAGACGCAACGGAAATTGCCGAAACTGACCAGTTAGTATAGGGAATTCTCGATCGGTGTTTTTCAGGCGACTATAAACCCCGTCAATGTATACGTATACAATCATGTAGTCTGACTACAGCAGTGGAGCATTTTAGCTCTTATTTCTAGCAATGTAGGTGTTTCTAAGACCCTAGTCACATTTAGTGAGAATTATAGTTTTCGTTTTTACTAACACATTGCAGACTGCTGACCATATTACTTTTCTCCCTCTCTCTCCTCCTCTCTCTCTGTATATATATATATATATATATATATATATATATATATATATATATATATAT
>NC_068983.1:50172139-50175423 GCF_001194135.2 Octopus bimaculoides
GTGCTTTTAATTATTAATTTTTCTATATGTGATAGTGGATTTTCATCGATGAGTTCTTGAAAATTGGTTATTTTCCCTAAAACTATATATATTTTATATATATATATATATACATGTGTCTGTGTGTGTGTGCGTTTGTGTGTGTGTGTGTGTGTGTGTGTGTGTGTGTGTGTGTGTGTGTGAATGCATATATATATATATATATGTTTGAGTGAAGTTAACAGTCTTTGTGTGATTTTCAATCCCTAACACGTGTCTTCGTCACTATAATTGTTTTCGTTCAAACACACGGTCTCAGATAAAATTATTAGCTTGTTAAGAATACTTCTGAAACACTTTTTTAAAATATTTCTATTCTGTAATTTGTGTCTAACACATGACAATTTACATTTAGCACCATTTGTTTATTTATGTAAATGTGTGCATGTATATATACATATATTTGTGTATATATGTATATATAATGAACTGACCAGTCGAAGACGACGTGCGGGTGTTCAGTTCTTCCCAAAAGACCTGCACAAATGATCCGGTTATAATTATCACTCCCTCCATCAAATCGACGTTGCCTGAACGGTACGCTGTATGCCAGTTGTCGAAGTGATCACCGCGTCATGTGAGATGAAATGTTTTACACAAAGTTTCTCCTTGCGCAGCAATGGCAACCACAAATTTACGATCATGAGTACAATACTCTAAATATTAAGCCACGCGCCTAAACGCGCGCGCGCAAACACACACACAAACACGCAGCCACAAGCAATGACACATTTATATGTACTATAGCGTTGAAATTTGAAATAATGGTAATGTTGAAACCAAAGTTTACTGCTACTGATTATGATGATCACTTGAGTGTAATAAAGAACAAAATATAGTTTAGAAATTTATAACAGACTAAGAATTAGAAAACGAAATTTGATGGAACATAGAATTTTCGTAAGATGAAAGTATCCGAGACTACGGCTGTGCGAAGCACGTTGAAATGCTTATGGTACGATATAACACTCCTGTAAACATGGGTATTTTCTAATTGCTTTATAAATGCAGCCAGTAATATGATGTTGAATAAACTATTTTGCAAGAATCTGAGTTTAGTATTTGTTACGTATGATGCCATAATGTGATCTAGTATTAAATGATTGCAAAAAAAAAAAAAAAAAAATTAGGGAACTTTGTAAACTAATTAGAAAGGGTGAAATAGAAAAAAGCAAGTATTTCTGAAATAAAAGGAAAGTAGACAATAGAAATACAAATAACTTTTGAGAAAAACTAGAACTTATTTGTGCACCAAATCATTGGTGAAATGAAACGAAAAACCTTTTTTAGCAGCGATGGAGAATTACGATACGTGTTTTTAAATGTATAACTCAGCTCTGTCAATATCTTTGCTTGGGAAGTCAAAACAGGTGATGAACTACTCTTTTGTATCTGAGTCTGATTTATTACAGACGAAACAAGCGAATATAAAAGAAAATAAAATACATAAAAAAGAATTAGAAGATGAAAATATACGGGAACAGAGGAATCAAGATACCATCCATCACAGAAACAAAGAAACACCATAAAAAGAACCAGTTTAGAAAAAAAAAATTTTTTCACATAAACCAACTGTCAAGGAGTTGATAAGGCTATCAAAAGATGGGGGATGTCGGTTACAATACGTGACAACAAACAAAGAGAACGAAAACATTACTGTATGAATCTCATTAACTATTTCCATTTTCCTTCTGTACATTCATGAAACACGCTGGTCACGAGTGAATGAAATTAACAAGGTCAAATGCGTTAAGTCTATGTGCCTGTCTTATTTGTAATTCTGTACGGAATACCTGTTGGTATGAAAATGATATAAGGTCTGTACAGCAGTTAAATACATATCTGAACATATTCTTCAAAATAATCCAGGCCTATAACTTATATAAGCCACATTTTAGCATTTACTATTTGTAAGATGTGAGCGACTGTCATTTTATTTAGAGATTGTATTTAGTTGCATTTTTGACCAGAAATCCTTATTTATATAACTAATTTGCCTAGCTGTCAAACATAAGTGTCGGATTATATGGAGAAAAATTAACATGTATACAGAATTATTAAATCTCACCGAGGTACATGACTTCAGCTTATCCTAGTCGTGGCTGACATAAAATAAAACTGTTTCAAATAGTAAAAAAATATACTGTTATATAATGGATAAACAAAGACGATTCGTTTGCCATGTGCAAACTTAAACTTCACTTCGTTGGATCTGAGTTCTCTGTATACAAAAGCTCAACGAATGAATACACTAATGTGCTCTTATTTCTCAGATTTTACAATACTCACGAAAGGACGGGATATGCAAAAGCATTTTTCAGACCATTAACTATAATGATGTTTCTTTAAGTTTTATTCAAGTTCTTCTCGAGTGTGTTCAAAACGGATGCTAACACAGCGGCAAAACCTTTTGAGTCAAGTGATTTCCCATTGTTTTTAAATATGTGGTTGAGTTGGTGTGTTGGTTGAACAGTCGATGCATACATCCAAGTGTCTGTACGTATAGACATAAGAATCTCAGATAGAAAATTTCTGAAATGCCTTACAAATCTTCACTGTGCCACTAATAGATTGGATTTGGAGAATCTGCGTCTTGTCCGTTTGCTCTTTCTCATTGAAACTGATAATTCCTAGATTTTTGTACGAATTTGTTGGTACATAACCTAATGCGTCTATAATGATGGGTACAAATAAGAATCCATAGTCAAGTTACAACAGCTGTAAGTTCCGAACAAATTCACCCAAAACGTTCTTCCTTACCCAGACTTTTGATTGTATATTCACATCCGCTGTACAGCTGACCTGTACATCAGTGTATGACGTATGTTACCTGTCCTACACAACAATATTAGGTCTGTCATCTTCGCTCCGAATTGATGTTTTTTATTGGGATGATTCACTAATATTCTTTGTTTTTAATGGTGTGAATACCTGTTGGTTCTGACATGCCTTTGACATATATGTGAGGCAGTACTTTCTGCGGATATTATAGTAAAAATCGTAATATGCATGCATGTATGTATGCATATGTGTATGTATGTTTGCATGTATGTATGTGTGTAGGTATGTATGTATGCGTGTGTATGTTTGTATATATGTATATAGGCACGTTGGTATGTATGTATGTATGTATGTATGTATGTAGATATATATATATATATATATATATATATATGTATATGTGTGTGTGTGTGTGTGCGTGTGTGTGTGTATGTGTGTAATTATATAGATGTATATATATATAT
>NC_068983.1:50176079-50181406 GCF_001194135.2 Octopus bimaculoides
TATATATACATATACATATACATATATGTATATATGCATATGTGTGTAAGTATTATTTACCTTTTCCTTATAAGAGCCAGAGCTTTTAGTGGCTTATGAAGGTCTGCTTCCGAATCTGTAGCTGATTCGACATAACGGTGCAAAAACACGCCCTCTACAGTTCGATGACATCATTGAAGCCCCCTTCATACTCATCATCTACAATGAAAACTTCTTGCTAAAGTCAGATCTCGATGCAAAAATATTTCCTCTGAGGTCTATATTGGGTCTATATTAGGTCTATATTGTTACTAGATGACAAAGTTTTCAACAGCTTATTACATAGTTGTTTGTTTTATGCTTTTTCTTTTATCAGTTCTTAATTATTTTTGGTTGTCATTTTCGAATGATATTTTATTGTTCTCTAATATATTTTAGTTCTAAATTAATATTTATTTGTACACAAGAAGATAATGAAAATGACTACATAAAAAAACACAAACATATGGAAGCAGCTAAGTGCTTCATTACTTCTCAGCCAATAACCAAATAGCATCCAGTCAACAGCACCAAAGTATTGGTAGTCAATCAGTATTGAGATACATTCATACTTCTCTCTGAAGGCCACTAGGGTTCAGGAAGATTATAATATTTTCCTTAGCCAATCCCCATTGAGAAATAATCCCTTCCACTATTGGCACAAGGCTTGAAATGTAGGGGAAAGTGTGGTCGATTACATCGAATCCAGTACTCAGCTGGTATTTATTCTCTCGACTCCAACTGAATGAAAAGCAAAATCGACCTCGGTGGAATGTGAACTCAGAACGAAAAGACGGAGGAAATGCCGCGAAGCATTTCCCCCGACGTGCTAACGATTTTATTAACTTGCTGCCTTGATAATTGAAAAATAATGGTAACGTTTATGTCAAACGATGAAGCATTGATGATTCATGTACATGGACGTGCATTTATCCTTGGACATCATAATGCCTCCGTTAATAAAAACTGAAGTTGGACGCGATATAAATGAAGCAAAATTGGATATAATTTCAAAAATTATCTCGGAAACGTAGAGAAATTGCAACAAAGCATGCGCAATGAAGGTTTGTTAATGCTTAAGTGGACTTAATACTGTCAAACCTGCAGAAACAATAGAATAAGAGGCGACAAAAATAAGGTACGTTTAAACGACGTATAATCAAATTAACTCCATAATAGCATCGGGTTACGTTCAAAAGAAAAGCAGCAAACGTTAGCTGAAGTGACAAGAGTGACACATATTAACGGAGAACTTAAAGCAAGAATACCAACAAAGTTATCTGAACGTTCTCTAAAGAAAAACATTTTCTTCATGGGCAACAGAATATAAACAGATGATTGGTACAATGTCATAGAGGGAGTGATGTGACGAAGATGTCAATTCTTGTAAGCTACAGATTACAGTATCTGAGGAACAAGAATTCTGAAAAAAAAAACATGAAACAAATATTATTAATTCGAAGCTGCACTTAGCGGGAGAGTATCATGCTGAGCAAAATGCTTAGCAACAATTCGTCTCTCTTCGTGTTCTAAGTCCAAATTCCACCGAGATCGAATTTGCCTTTCAAGCTTTCGAGGTTGATATTAAAGTACCAGTTGAACCAGTTGATGTAATCGACTTACCCCCGCCCCCCGCCACAAAGAGTAAATTGCTGGCCCTGTGCCAAAATTTGAAACTAATATAATACTGCATTATTGTATCATAGACACTGATATTTGCAGTATTGGATCTGTAAGCGAGCAACTCTGCTGAGCTTACAACACACTTAGCATCAGAGTGGCCAATAGACAGAAGACCATCAGACCGGGGCTCGAGGCAGCGGAGGATATATCATGGTTGCAGTGGATGAGGAAGGATGTGTGAACCCTGGACAGCGCAGTGCTTTCATGGACAGTGTTAACTGGGTACAAACTGGGCTGTGACCAATGCTTACTTGATAGCTTGGGTTAAGGTGTCTGGTGCTGAAAAACTCTAGGAAACACCACTGACTATTGTGTCCAGGTGTTTAACAATATGATGCATGGAAAAGGCGGCAAGCTTTCAGAAACGTTAGCACGCCAGATGAAATGCTTAGCGGCATTTCATCTGCCGCTACGTTCTGAGTTCCAATTTCGCCGAGGTCGACTTTGCCTTTCATCCTTTCGGGGTCGATAAATTACGTACCAGTTGCGTACTGGGGTCGATCTAATCGACTGGCCTCCTCCCACCAAATTTCGGGTTTTTTGCCTAGAGTAGAAAAGAATATGATGCATGGAATACCGAGTTACTAAAATAAAATAAGCTATTTGGAAACGAAATTGCTTATCTCAGTTGCGATATTTTTCACATGATTCAGGTGGAAATAATTCTCAGAGTGATAGTAACCTAATTCATGCAGCAAAGTTCTGTATCAAACATATTAGAATGACCTGAAAATACCTCAGACTGTTATCGTCTTTCAAACCGAGCAGAGAACCCAACGCACACTATCATTAACAACCAATTCAGAAACATGAATACTTGATGTTGGAAAAAGTTTAGCGTTTCTATGATACAGTGTGCAAATCTTAGTGTTATTCCCTTAAGTAATATTACACGTTGCCGTATAAGAGAGTAAATAAAATGATTTTGTTATGTATAGTGTTTCATATATCTTTAGATACGGCTGCTATGTACATGTTTTATTGTATTTAAATCTTACAGATCTTTTAACCAGTTGAAGATCAATATCAACTTTATAGCATCGTGGCTTAGAAAACAATAAAATATTGTTTGAAGACGACTAGAAAAATAATTATGAGCGAGTAAGAGGCATAACGTTAACAAACGTCGACTATGAATAAAAATGTCCGAAATTTTGGCCATTATTTTGCACACACACACACACACACACGCACACATACACACACACACACACACTTATGGATGTAGATGTATATATATGTATGTATATATATTGTATATATATATATGTGTGTGTGTGAATATGTGTAGACACATACTCACACGAAGGCACATGCATGTACGTATGTATGTATGTATATCATACGGCAGGAATTCGGAATAGCAGTTGGCTGGAAAACATTTAATATACGTTCACTTTTGATTTTAGGTGTCCATGTAGTCAAATACACGCAAAGATTCACTGAAGGAGCGTTCTTCCGCATGTCGGTGGAGCATGTAAAGTGTGTCGACTAGACAGCGAAACGGATGCATCAAATGTCGGCGAGTACTTTTTAATCAATCTCAAAATGATGGAAAATTAAATTAGAATCGGTGAGATTGAAACCCATAGATCAGAATTCTGAGACAGACATTGGTCTTCATTCTACGAGGCACTCTATAGAATCTGTGAACCACCTGTCTATATTGATATTCTTATGCATATACATCTTTCTCTCTTGCTAGTTAACTCTCTATTTATTTAAAATGCGCATACATATAGACATGCACATACATCCACACACACATATATTTGACAAACACACACACTTGCCGGTGGTACTCCTTCGGATTTCGAGCATCATTAAAAGCTAACCAGACACCAAAGTGCTACTAGCTACCTGCCTAGCAACGTAGTCCAAAAGTTTTCCTTTCTAATGCTCCTGGTGTCGCTAAAATGCCGATCTAATTTCTAACAGTACCATTTAACTCGCCTTGTTGAATAGCAGTCGATTTTGTAGTAACCATCTTAGACTTCCAGCAACCATCTTATTTACTGTATTTTTCCATTTGGCAGTTTGAGGTCTGTGAAAATTCGTGCCGCATGGAGCCGAATAAAACTATTTTAAATAATAAGATATCAACTTATATATATATATATATATATATATATATATATCCAAACATATACACAAGCACACGAAAGCACATATATGCATACATACATACATACATACATACAATCATGCATGCATACATACATACATACATACATACATACAAACCTACAGGGTATCGCAGAAAGATTTACCCATTGATATTTCTTAATTATCCAAAATAAATTTAATGAAGTATAATGGAATTTGGCACGAACGTCCTTATCTTAATTGTCAATCCATTGCAGTAATTACATTTCAAAATGACCACAATTCACTTTGATCATAGTCTGCAAACCAGTGGTCAGTAAGTTGCATGAGCGCCGAATCCACCTCTTTATCCCAACTCGATCCATGCAGACAGAAGGAATTTTTCAGATCTGATGCATTACTTTCTAAGGTGGACCTGGAAGTAAAGTTTGAAGTCTGAACTTTCAGGAGGCCATATCGTCTTCTCTCAAAAACCGTTGAAATGTTCTTTGCACCACCTCTGTTTGAAACTAGATGTGTGGGCCGGAGCCTCATATTTAGTGAAGATGTAACGGTCACTAAAGGTTTCTGTAATCTGGGTAACACTTCCTCGTCCAACATTTCCACATAAACTCTACTGCTGACATTGACACCAGCATCGATGAAAATCAAGGGGTACTTGAACCCATCAGAGTTAACAGCAGCTCACACCATAAGTGAAGCTGGCTGCTGACGGCGTAAATGACTCCTGCTACCTTCAGACAAGTCTCCTGCATTACGTGCATAAAGTGCATAAAGCGTGTCATTCTTGCTACCTGGTAACTGCCTCTCCAGTAAAGATCTTCTAGTCAGACTAGATCAGCACTTTGTTAGCGGCACGCTCCATTTCAGCTAATATAATTTCACACCTTTCGAGCTGTTTCTTCTTGGAAGTTCTTGAAATTAAGTGACGGGATTGTTTCTCGTATGCACTTAGCTTTAGATTTTCTTAAAATATCCTGTGCATAGACGATTTCGAAATACGAAGAGACTTTGCAGTTTCTGTTTTACACTCCTGCAGGGATTTCGGTTCAGTCACTTCTTCAAAGCTTCAACAGTATATTTATAAGAATTAATCGTTTCCTATCAGAAATTGACTTGCTAGAGGTAGTAGCGGGCTCCATATATCGTCTCCAGGTATTGAGCGCTGTTTTACGGCAAACATTCAACTGTTTTGTTAGGTCCTTGTTGTTCACTCCAGCTGTTTTCAACGCGGCATTCTGGTCACGTCTTGCTTTCGACGCCATGTTTGTTTACAAACCTGTTATAGGCGAAGAAAGCAACAGAAACACGAACAAAAGATATGCAAATCTTTATGTGAAATGTTGATAATATTACCTGAAGCGAAATTGTTGAGGAAGAGATTTCACTATGAGTGAATCGTTCTGGAACCCCTGTATGAGTGAATCGTTCTGGAACCCCTGTATGTATGTATGTATGTATGTATGTATGTATGTATGTATGTATGTATGTATGTATGTATGTATATATATATATATATA
>NC_068983.1:50181939-50182571 GCF_001194135.2 Octopus bimaculoides
ATATATATATATATATATATAAGTAATATTTGTAGCAACTTCAAAATGGCTATCGGTTTGAACGGGCTTACTGCGATTTTTTAACCCCAGGAGAACAGAGATGACACTAGAACTTGGCTTCTGTTCGCAATATATATATAATTTCAAGTGACATACAATCGCTAATTTTGCAACAAGCAAAAATGCTACTCCTAAAAGTCGCAGCATAGTCCGTTCGAACGGACAGCCATGATGAAGTGGCTACAAACATTACTTGTCAGTACAAATACTACGTTGATCACTTAGAGCGATTTTAGGATTAGAATCTTTGCCTATATCTATCTATTTATGTATCTATGTATGTATCTATGTATGTATCTATCTATCTATCTATCTATCTATCTATCTATCTGTCTGTCTGTCTATCTATCTATCTATCTATCTATCTATCTATCTATCTATCTATCTATCTACCTCTCTCTCTCTCTCTCTCTATATATATATATATGCATGTACATCTATCTATATATCTTTCTTTCTAACTATCTATCTATTTATCTATCTACCTATCTATCTATCTATCTATCTATCTATCTATCTATCTATCTCAAAAGCAATTATTGAAAATACAAACAAGAAGCACATATCATACA
>NC_068983.1:50188705-50189539 GCF_001194135.2 Octopus bimaculoides
CCCAGTTGGTCCGATCAACGGAACAGCCTGCTCGTGAAATTAACGTGCAAGTGGC
Organism: Octopus bimaculoides; assembly: GCF_001194135.2. NCBI lineage: Eukaryota > Metazoa > Mollusca > Cephalopoda > Octopoda > Octopodidae > Octopus > Octopus bimaculoides. Next base: position 50,188,761 of record NC_068983.1, read on the forward strand.
TGAGCACTCCACAGACACGTGTGCCCTTAACGTAGTTCTCGGGGATATTCAGCGTGACACAGTGTGACAAGGCTGACCCTTTGAATTACAGAAACAACAGAGACAGGAAGTAAGAGTGAGAGAAAGTTGTGGTGAAAGAGTACAGCAGGGTTCGCCACCATCCCCTGCCGGAGCCTCGCGGGGCTTTAGGTGTTTTCGCTCAATAAACACTTACAATGTATGGTCTGGGAATCGAAACCGCGATCGTATGACCGCTAGTCCACTGCCCTAACCACTGGGCCATTGCGCCTCCACGTATGGTAAGGATACAAGCATACAAAAAAAAACATGGTCTGGAAGACGTACAATGTGACAGGACACCTTTAATGCAAGTCTTATGAAGGTTATGAAGTGTTTCTATAATGTCTAAAACCGCAAAAATCAAGTAAGTTTTCATTTAGAAATTTTGCGTAAACTGGCGTTGCAAGTACAGTTGGCGTACAAGCAATTGTAACGAACACTGGTGGCAAAGCTTCGCTTAAATGTACATATGTATGTATGTATGTATGTATGTATGTATGTATGTATGTATGTATGCATGCATGTATGTATGCATGTATGTATGTATGTATGCATGTATGTATGCATGTATGTATGTATGTATGCATGTATGTATGTATGTATGTATGTATCTATCTATCTATCTATCTATCTATCAACCTACCTACCTACCTATCTATCTATCTATCTATCAAAGCCACCATTCGGTCTCTGGTGGACGAACAGGGGCGCGAACTGCT
>NC_068983.1:50189639-50190730 GCF_001194135.2 Octopus bimaculoides
TGTATGTTTGTGCGTGTGTCCACACATACTGTGCGTATGTGAGTGTAATTTCATTCGTTTTATATATGCGCAAGTGTGAGAGTATATATCATAAGTACGTACACGTGTTCGTATGTCAAAAGGAAGACCTCTCTGCACGAAAACGTACATATACCCTAAAACCTATATTTATTACGATAGAGAATCAAGTGCAGGGCAGGAAGTTCAGCACTGTGATTTCAACTAAACGTAATCGATATATCAAGCTAGATTAATATCTTGTCTGGCATCATATAAAACACAGGAAATAGATAAATAAGATTTTGTGAAATGCGTTCTTTTGTCTTTCATAAATCCCTACGATTTTCTTGGGCATGCGAATCGTTGTGTACTAAGCGACTTGCATCTTGAGGGTGTATCCGAAGTACAAAATGTTTTATAGATATTTCTTACAAATGCGCATGTGTGTGTGTGAGTGTGTGTGTGTGTTGTATGTACATAAATAAGATCAGTCGTAGTCCGCCCCTTCCTTCTAAATATCACCACCACCACCACTACCACCACCACCATCATTATCATCATCATCATCATCATCATCATCATCATCAACGTAAGTAAACGGCAGTGTTGTACAACTAATGTTTTGGATTATATGGCTTTTTTAACATTTTATCTCTAAATACAATTGAGTTCAAATTTACCTTTCAATAAATGGACAGATAAAATACAGTACGAATTTATGGTATCAACCAACCCTAAAAATTAGCTGTGCCTAAATACTTCTTCTTCTTCTTCTTCTTCTTCTTCTTCTTCTTCTTCTTCTTCTTCTTCTTCTTATTATTATTATTATTATTATTATTATTATTATTATTATTATTATTATTATTATTATTATTATTTTTGGTCAGTAGTTTTATTTTTATAACGTGCTTCCACTTCACTGCCGAGCGCAGCTCTGTGCGCCTTGGGTATGTGCTGCGGTTTGCTGTGGTGCTCTTATGGTTACTGTATTGAATGTGTCTTGTGTAGGATGTGTGCAGTGCCCAGTAGTGCAATTTTCTGTATGTTATATATATTTGTAAGTACTGGTGTTTTTGTTATGTATTTGTCTG
>NC_068983.1:50190740-50195474 GCF_001194135.2 Octopus bimaculoides
CGAGCGCAGCTCTGTGCGCCTTGGGTATGTGCTGCGGTTTGCTGTGGTGCTCTTATGGTTACTGTATTGAATGTGTCTTGTGTAGGATGTGTGCAGTGCCCAGTAGTGCAATTTTCTGTATGTTATATATATTTGTAAGTACTGGTGTTTTTGTTATGTATTTGTCTGAATATTTTTTTTATTATACCTAAGGCACCTACTATGATAGGAATTGTTTCTGTTTTTAGGTTCCACATTCGAGTTACCTCTATTTCCAGGTCTTTGTATTTTGAAAGTCTTTTAGGGAAACGTTGTCATCTGCTGGTATTGATACATCAATTAGAAAGCATTTTTTTCCTCATCTGGTCTTAGTAGTAGTAGTAGCAGTAGTAGTAGTAGTAGTAGCAGTAGTAGTAGTAGTGGTGGTGGCAGCAGCAGCAGTAGCAGTAGCAACAGAACTCTTCTGTAGAATTCTAAACCACACATCTGCATATTTCTGGTCCTTCAACATATTTTCTAGTGTTGTTCTCATAACAATCATTACATATAATACGTGTGATTCGCATTTCCCCTTTAATCGTCCCTATGGCAGTACACATCTCTTATATTATCGGCAATACACATCCCGATAATTTGTGTTTGTTTTCATTCGTCCATGCTACGGTTTTCACAAAGATATTATATGTTTCGTGCTTTCTCGTGAATTATGATCACACATGATCACTGGATCGGTATAATAAACAGAAACCCTCTCAATACAGCTTCTAGTTATAAGGATAGAACATTTTCAGTCCGTATATCTTAGAAACCCACCGCTTCAAACTTGTAATTTTGTCGTGTGTAAAACTGATCAAAATTTACATTCCTTCTCCACTGCTATTTTGGTAAACATATAGTTAGCCTTAAAAATTGCCACTGTGCTATAGTTCATCATCAAATTTGCCAATTCACTTCTCTTTATTTATCCATTGTTTTGAAATTTGGTTGTGTTGATAAATATGCTATATTCTTGGTTTGGCTACATATATCTGCTTTCCATCGCATTTTCTAACAAATTTATCTTCTCTTATAATTGCCTAATGTCAGTTACATTGTGAGAATGTCTCCGCCTCTTTTTATCCTTATATCCTGTATTCACTGGATATTTTTCAATGTAAATAGCTAATAATTTTATTGTCAGTCTATCCTTTTTACTAAGGGCATTTTCTGCCTCTGAAGAAAGGTGAAAAATACGAAACACCTAGCCTTTGCATAGGTAATTTATTTTAACAATGTTCCTTCTAGTTAGTGGTACTTTTAAGATCTTTACTGAGCGTCATATATGTTTCATACATCATCATACTTGTGCTTTACCGCATTATCTTCTTACACGTCCAGATATGTATATCTCTCGATCGCTTTTACACTTCTTCATTTTTGTATTTTCTTTTATATCTTTCTATCTCTTTCAATCTCTTTCATTGTCGTGCTGTTTAGCCTTGAACAACATCATTACAAGAAATCACCTGGGAAATACACAATTTCTGATACTCCGCTGTCATCTTTCCGATTTTCTATTTTTGTTTGACTTTATACATTTTATCGCAATACATCTGCTGAAATTTCTAACAGACTTTATCAATAATCTCGTGACTTTGGAGTCAACTGTGAGGTCATTCCTGAACATTAGTTGGTTGATTCTTGCGTTAAATATGGTTGAATGATACCTGGTTTGAACTTTCGTAGCATATGACTAAGGGTTCAATGCAATAAAAAACAGATTCTCCTTTGAAAATTACTATTTTAATTTTCATTTCACCCTGTACTCTTTCATCATTTGTCAACTCGATTCGTCAAATCTTCATTTTTGCAATAATAATGTTTTCTAATCCATCAGCAATGCCAGATAATTTTGGATACTATAGAATCCAGAAATATAGGATCATGTAATAGTCATCGCCGCTCCCAATCCACTCTGTTGCTGGGTTTATTATTTTCCACCCGCGGAAATATAATTTTGATAATATACAATAGTTTAACTGTCACGTAAATTGTTCTTTAACATTCGTTCTTTTCCCCAGGAAATAGGGGCTCCATTTCCATTTCATCACCTATTAATCATGTCAGCGTTTCCACGTCAATTGTACCCATGTCATCAGCATAGTGTTATTTACGTCAGTTTCTTTTGTTATTTGTCTCTATACGAATACTTATTTTCGTCATACGTAATGGTATATCTGCAGGGCATTAAGCAAAGTAGCTTGCCAACAGTGAGAGCATGCATTCATGAGTTTTAAAATAAAACGTTGCATCGTAACTGCGCTGTAAGTTTTCAATTTGTTCGTCCTTAATCATTCGCCCCTCATTATCTATCTCTTTTAGGCTTTTGTTAAATATATATCGTTTCTTTTGTGGCTCTTTTGCATTTTATGCACAGCTATTCAATCCAGGCATCATTCCTGGTTTTTCTTTCTCTTTTACGTATTCATATGTCAAATGCACATTAAGCACTTCATGTTCTAACTGTTCGTGTGCACAGTTTAGCTGCTGAGATAATTTTCGTTTCTCATTTATATATTTTGTTGTGGTTAGGCTGGTTTATTTCCTTTACATATATTATTTTCTCCAGTTTTCGCTAGATTCTTTACGTGTGTCTCTTCTCTTTTTCTCTCTCTCCTTCTCTCTCTCCCACACACATTCTCTCTCTCTCTGTCTCTTCCCCCGCTCTCATTATATGTCCTTGTCTATATATTTATAAACCTTTTGGGATTTTATAATACTTTACTATATTGGGGACTGCTTCCGAAAATTCTTTCGTAAAGATCTTGGCTTTCTTATTCGTTTTTTATTTTCTGCCCTGGGTTTATTGTTTAATCTTTCTTTCAATGAAGCAACTAAGATGTCTGAGACAAACATAGTTCCACATAAAATAACTCAAATTAAGCAAATTCTGCGCAATAAATGCAACTCGCAAATATACACCCGAAAAAATAGCGGAAATCCCAGAAAATAAAGGAAGCAGATCACACAGCAATTGTTAGCTAACATACACACAGACACACAGACACACACACACACACACACACACACACACGCACGCACACACTGACACACACACACACACGCACAGACGCGCGCGCACACACACACTTTGTATGTGTGTCTGTAGGTTCTCTTCTGTTTTTTATAGTTTAAATTCTTGCTCCGAGGAAGGCGCTGGTTTCCCTAGCAACGATACAAAGCTCCGTCGTTGCAGTGTAGATAGAAATAACGTCAAATTTTGAACTTGAGAATATTCTTACATATTCATACTGTTCTACCCACAAATTTTATTTGTAATGTGATAGTTTAGTGGTTCCCAATCGTTTCACAGTGGTTACCATCAGTGATCCCCAACCATTGTATGTCAGTTAGTTTTCCAACGGACCCATTTTAATATGCTTATCCTTAAGTATAGATATGAACTATTGAATTCAGTTCGCGGGCCCCTAGGTGTCAGCGGATCCCAGGTTCTGAGCTGTTGTATTAGTTGGTCGATTTCTTTTTCTTAAAATCCTACGTTATCCAGGTTGTCGATTGGGCATTTAATCCGAAAATAAAACTAAATGCATCAATTATTGTTGGTACAGATGTGAAATAATAGCCTAGATGTACAAACTGGAGGTTTCGAAGTAGTTATCCATAATTATCCTTTCGCTTTGATTTTCAAAGATATATTCATATCGTATGCATGTGTATATGTATGTATGAATATATGAAGCTACGAATATATGTATGTATGCATGTTTGTATGTACGTATGTATGTATATATGTAAGTATGTAAAGTGAAGACGCATGGCTCAGTGGTTAAAACATCAGGCTCACTAGTTACAGGGTCGTGCTGTGTGTTGTGTTCTTGAGCAAGACACTTTATTTCAGATAGTTCCAGTTCATTTATCTGTAGAACTGGTGGCAAGCTGTATCAGCCCTTGACTTACCCTAGGAGAACATCGGTGGCGTGGAGAGTGAAGGGGGGGGGGCTGACATGCATGGGTGACTGCTGCCCCCTCCATAAACAACCCTGTCGAGACTTGTGCCTCGGCAGGGAACTGTCTAGCGGCAATCCATGGTTATTCATTACCGAATGAAGTCTTTACAGCATGTTTGAAAGTACGCATGTATGCTTTATAGCGACGTCTATGTTGGTGGAGTTATTGACTTTTGTCATGAACATGCAAGCGAATTACTTGTTGCATTAGATGCCTTTTTTTTCTAAAATCAGGTCTGAATAATGTTGCCGTGGTAAGTATAGGTGTTTCTCTTATTTATAATTGGGGAAGTAAACCAGTTATAGATTTCGGCTGGAGAAGTCGGTATAAATGTTGAATAAAACGATCAAAAGGACATTCGAAACGGTCGTCCACGCCTGCTCGTCTATGTATGTATGTATGTATGTATGTATGTACGTACGTACGTACGTACGTATGTATGTATGTATGTATGTATGTATGTATGTATGTATGTATAAATGCGTTTATATGTATGTATGTATGTACTACGTATGTACGTATGTATGTATGTATGTATGTATGTATGCATGAATGTATGTATAAATTCCTGCATGTATGTATATATGCATGTATGTATGTATGTATGTACATATGTATAAATGCATGCAGGAATGTTTGTATGAATATATGTATGTATGTATGTATGTAGGTATATAAGTATGTATGTACGTACATATGTATATGTGTGTATGTATTTATGCAAGCATGTACGTACATACGTATGTA
>NC_068983.1:50196134-50207349 GCF_001194135.2 Octopus bimaculoides
TACATCATCTTTCTGATGCTGAAGAAGCAATCTATGTATGTATGTATGTATGTATGTATGCATGTATGTATGTATGTATGAATGAATGAATGAATGCATGTATGTATATCATGTATGTATGTATGCAATTGTGCATATGTGTATATATATGTATGCATGAATGTTCGTATATACGTACATATGTATGTACGTGTCTGAATGTATACATGCATATGCATGTGTATATGTATGTATGTATGTATGCATATATATATGCATTAATGCCTGTATGTATGAATGCAAGTATGTATGTATGCAATTGTGCATATGTGTATATATGTATCTATGCATGTTCGTACATACGTACATATGTATGTACGTGTCTGTGAATGTATACATGTATATGCGTGTGCATATACATGTATGTATGTATGCATGTATGTATGTATGTATGTATATATTTACGTATTATATAAGTATAGATTTGTACATTTGTTGAAACGTTTACTGCTCAGACCTGATACTTTTACGATACCGAGGATAGCTTTCTCAAGTTTGTTCCTAAATGTCATTATTTTTACTTTCTTCTTTTCACTCATTTTTAAACTCTAACTCTCCTTTTGTTTTCAATCCGTCAACTAATATTTCTGCAATAAACGCACTTCCACAATATAGCAGTCCATTTGTATTGATGATGGCAATTATTCGCATCGTTTTCAGGATATAACCTTTTATTACTTACACATTTTTATGCTCCTAAGAATAGTTAACTCTCTCTTTCTCTCTCTCTCTCTCTTCTCTTGAGTTGTTAATAACAGTAATTTACCCACTGAGTTTTCTTTATTCCTTAAAGATTCCGAATTCAGCTTCTATTCCGCTTTCGGCATCTCCTAAAACAAAGACTTACGATCTATTTTATCTACGAGTCTACGCTTGCTTTATTTAATGCTTTTTAATTTTAGTATCGACCTGATATTCGTCCACATCTTCGATGACTGTTGATACTACAACACCTGCTGTTACTACTACTACTACTACTACTACTACTACTACTACTACTACTACTACTACTACTACTACTACTACTACTATTACTACTACTACTACTACTCTTGACATATCGGATATTATGAAGCAGACTCGGCATTTCGACCATCTTTACGTTCTGAGTTCAAATTCCGCCACAAGGCCGACTTTCTCTTTCATTCTCTCGAGGTAGATAAAGTATAACACGCAGATCAAATATATACAAGTTGAGCACTGTGGTTGATGTAATCGACTTGAACCTCGGCTCAGAAAATTACTGAACTGTGCCAAAATTAAAAATATTATTGTTATTATTTTATTGTCTTTGCCCAGCTTCTAATACTGGAGATGCATTACAGTGCTGTAACATCTTGTCAGTCTGAAAGATAAAGTCCCAGATAGTGTTGGCCAATTTCCACTCGTGCCCATTTCAGAATGGTTGCACTATAGTGATCTACAGTAACAGCGAGTATTGATGGCAGTCACAAAATTTCTTGCCTTGAGCTGTGACTTCAAGAAAAGTTTAAGGCGCTTCAGTTATTTAGTGGCGAATTTTTCTTTCATTTCTTTCTGAAAAGTATTCACTTCTACTCTAAGCACAAGGCCCGAAATTTGCGGAGAGGGGGCTAGTCGATTAGATCGAATCCAGTACTCAACTGGTACTTAATTTATTGACCCACAAAGAATGAAAAGCAAGGTCGAGCTCGGCGGAATTTGAACAAATAGGGGCTGCAATAAGAGTGGAGCACTTGCGGAAAACAGCACTACTTGGAACCGCTCGAAAACTCCGGGACGTGCTTAAACAATAAGAGGCGTTACCTTAGTTCACTTAGTAGTAGTAGTAGTAGTAGTAGTAGTAGTAGTAGTAGTAGTAGTAGTAGTAGTAGTAGCAGCAGCAGTAGTAGAAGCAGGAACAAAATCAGCAGCAGTAGCAGTCTGTAGATTTTCGTTAGTTGTATATGATTTATATAATTCTGTAAGTCAAACAGAGTGGTTTGACATTACAAGCATTTCTATTTTTGCTTTTCTGATACTTTTCTTGGAAGAAACGAAAAAACATCTATTCCATCGGAACTCTATATTCCTAACTTCACATGTAGAAATATCTGTTATCATTTTTTTTTCCTTTTCGATTTTATATGCCGCTTCACTGCTCCCACCAGTTTTATAACCACTCTGTCAATATTCCATATGTTTGATTTTTAAAAATATTTTCATGATTTTATATTTGGTAGGATGTTCTCGCTCATTTTTTTACAATTCATATGTTATTGTCTGTTTGATAAACCGTACCAAAAACTGTACAAGATATTGTATTTATTTGATGATATTTTTGTAACTGTTTTATTTCTCTTTGCACCTATCTTATTAACTGTATGCAACATTCATGAGAGTCGTACAGATTCTATTTCACAGCAATATCACTGTGGTACATCTAATGTAATATTTTCATCTTCTGGGTTTAAATTTGCATAAATATTTTCCGGTAGATATATATTGATAAACTGTTAGATCTCCAGATATTTCCTCATGTATTCATTGCATGATATATACTGCCAAGACGTGGTATATGGTTTCATGAGATTACTCACGGAAGCTAGTTTTTCATATTTAGTTTTGTTTGTTTGATTGTTTTTAAGAGTATGTATTTGAACGTGGTTTTAAAGTGCGATTGTCCTTTTTGTAACTAATGCAAAGCGCCAGCAATTTTAGTCTAAATAAGTCTTAGAAATATTCCTATTACATATTCTTTTTCTATTTAATGAAACCTATCAGTTTTGTATTCACATTTTTAGTTGGGTGTTTTTCCTGTTTAGTTTCTTATTATTGTAAAGGTTTCATATAACATATCCAGTTGCACATGTTGTCTTTGTCTTTTCTGTTTCGTGAAGTACGTAAATCATGTGTCATCTTCAGAGACATTTATCATGACGATTGATAACATTTTCTTTCTGGCGTACTTGTGAATATTTTACAGCTTCCTTATCGTCAACTTCCAAATTATTGTTTACAATTTGAACTGTTAACGTATGTTTAATATTCAGTTGTATTCTTTCGTGTTATTCGAATCCGCATTACAACTTTTGCTATGACTAATGCTTTATTGTCACACATTATATTCGTTCATCGTTATTGACACTCGTAATACCGTTGCACATATTTCGTTGCAAATAATTTTATTTCATAGTTAATTTCATTGTCAGAGCTTTCCGAATTGATCATCACGCATTGACAGAATGTCACACGTGTACAGATAAAAACGTCAAACTCCATAACGGTATTCAAGCTATAACATTTTGCCTCTGTGTTGGAAAATATTTTCAGGTTTATTTGGATCTGATTTCTCTCTTTAATGTTCTTCATACAGGGTCAAATGTAAGGGAGTATCGATCGGAGTTACTTGAGTATTGTGCAAACGTATGTGAAGAATTACGCATGCAGTTGATAGAGTCAGAGAAAAATATGTGGGCAAGATTGAATTTACCGAACGATTTAATTCCTAATATAGCATGTATGCTTTTAGGACTCATCATTATGGGTTTATGATATCATAGTTCGCATTCGGACATGATAATCTTCTTGAAACCTGTAAATGTTAGTAATAGTATACTATTCATTGATTTACATATACTTAGATACAAGCACACGCATAAATGCTTTTGTAACCAATGTAGGCAGTATTTAGTCTTATCCTATTCTGGCTGATGGTTTAATTTGAAATAGTCGATATTTAGAATCATAAGAACTTCCATAGTAGCCCTCTTATTCAGAAAGAGGCGGATACGTACATAGCTATTACATCTCAGCTTTAATGTCGATGCTGTGTAAGAGATCAGAAGTGAAGGAAATGGCTTATAATATCTCTCATTTTAAGTAGACGGTTAGTGATTCCATCATATCTGATACTGCATCATATCAGAGTATTGAAGATCCTATATGCATTTTATTAGAAATTCTGCTATTTTCCCCCGGCTGATGTTCTGCTCCTCTCCTTTTATGGCTTTTGTTATACCGTGTACCTTAGTATCTAGTCGCTGATTGCATTGCAAAGTTCAATGTTACAGTTGTTTCGCGGATACGTTGGTTTATCGTCAGTATTTACATGGTTTATCTTCAGTATTACATTCTATTCACATTCTGATTTCAAACACAATGGCAGTCGACTTTGCCTTTCAGTATAGAAGGATTGATAAAATAATTCAAGAACGGAAGTGAGATTAATCGATTATAACTTCAAGCAACATCTGTAGCATTCGGTTTTTGAAAATGTAAATTTTCATGATTTGGGTGATCAAATGACGCATAAGATGCGTCTAGAAATTTTTCAAATTGAGTAAATGAGTTAATAGAATGTTCAGGCAACACCTAGGCATTTTGCTATTTTGGAGAGGTACCTGTATATGAGAAAACGGTATGCGTCTTTACACGATAAACTGTCTACCGTCCCACTTATATCAATTACACAGTTGAGATGAGGTAGAGTATTTAAAGTGTTTTGCTGCTGTTCTTGATGCTTATATTTAGCCTAAAGATGATTCTAATTGAAAGTACATTTCTTTAATGTGTGAAATAAGGTAGCCATCTGTATATAGAACAATTTTACTACAATGTTTTGGTGACTTCAAATACATTTTATAAGTTTTAGCATTTCTCATCCTGATGAAAATATTGGAGATTATATCATATGTAGCAACTTAATTATTGTAGCTATTTTTCTTTTAATGTGTAAAGTATTGTATTGTTGGATGACTCCCTAGTTCTCCTATGCGTATGACAACTTTTGTAGTATTTTCCAATATTTCCCTTTAATTCTAATTTGTTGCGTGACATGGTCATGCGCTCGCCTTCATAGTACATCATTTCAGGTCCAATGCCACTGCATAGGTTCTTTGAAGTGTCATTTACTAGCAGATCGTGAAGTCAACGAAAGCATTATGAAGGAAAAGCTATAGATCGTAACTTTTAGGAAATATTTCAAGAGGGCACTTTTGTTCTTGGAATACTCTTTTACAGCCATTTGACTGCGGTCATACTGGAGCACCAGCATTAGTCGAAATATATACACGAAGAGCTTTTTACAGTTTCCATCCACCAAATTCACTCACAAGGCTTTGGTCAGCCCGAGGCTATAGTAGAAGACACTCGCCCAAGGTGTCACGCAGTGGGACTGAACCCAGATACCTTGTGGTTGGGAAGCAAGCGTCCTGCCGCACAGCAACACCTGCACCTTAAGATTATATTTAATAGGTTATACTGAATTCGTCGCTCGATTTAAACTAACCTTATGGTTCTTGAATGAATATAAGAGAGCCTATTCTGTTGCAAGTAGTCGGATGCGACCACGGCTTCGAATATAGTTTCCTTTCTTCCTTCCTATATCACAATAATCTATTTGGTTTTCATTCTATTTGTTTAATACTTCTCATAAAATCCACAATCATCATCTAATAAATTAGTTATTTGGTAGTTCGTCTCTTCTAATTAAGAGTACTATTTCAAATGATTTGCTGTTCTCTTCGAGACAGTAGTACAAAAAGTAGAACCATTATTATTACATGTATCATTTCAGTAGCTCATATTTGCAGTTTCACTTTACAGATCTTGGTATTTTTACAAATTTTCTGCATCCGTATTGATATTCTATCTATTATTCCACAGTTTCATTCTTGCGATGCATGATGAAATAGCATATGCAATTTATGTTCACATTTTTAGACTAAGTTTTACTTGCTTGTCTCTGTACATAACTATCATGAGTTTCCAAAGTGATACCTCTCCAAAATATTATCAGGAATACTGATATAGTTATAAATTTCCTTTGAACGAGCTGGTTCCGTATACTAATCAGATGCGCAATATTTTAAATGATGCTTTCAAAATTTTAGGTTGTCGATATTATAAAATATTTGCAGTGAGTTTATTTAATGGAGCTCATTCTCCGAACCTTTGTATTTGTCGGGGAAAATCGGTGATTTACTTACAGGCCTAATTTATCTACCACCAATGTTTATGTATCGGAAACTACATATTCACTTTTTGATATAAGTGAGCTTGAAGTTTACCAAGATACAATTTTCAAGACATCTACTAAATGATTATTCTGACTATGTAGAATTTTCAGTATTACTTCTCTCAACGGTGATTCTATTTACGATGAGTGGCACTTTAGTAATCTTTCAGCCCCATCATATCCAAGTTACCTCTCTCGATTACTGTACATTATTCATACCTTAATCCATCATCCGCAAAATTTAATACTATACAACTGAACACTACAAACAATTTTGAAGTGTAATAATATATATGTGATCAACAATCCTTCCTGAGATTATATGATTTCTGCAATATACCTCAAAAGCAGTATTTCTTAATAGCTAGTGCTGGTTTTTGTCACGCAACCATTAAGTTAATACTTTGAAGTGTGTCTTTCTAAAAATATTCCTTTGTGTGTAATTTTAAATCTTATCTAGCTGTATTTATAGGCATCTCCATCTAACGGTTTATGGTATCCCTATCTGATAATTTTAATCCAAAACGATCAACTGTCTTTTATGTTTTTATTACCACAGATCCATAGTTTTTAATCCCAGATTCTATCTCAACATCTCTAAATCCATGCGATATTTGTACTAAAGTGCCTATTTGATCTTCATTCTTTGCCAATAGTTTCCAGTCATCTATAAAGAGAAAGTAATTTACTTTATGCTCTCTACCATTAAACATCTATACACTTCTTTCCTTTATTAGCAACAGTCTTAACGGCATCTTGCATATCCTAAAAAGCAGATCGGATGAGCTATCATTGTAAAAGATTCTTCTATTGATCTTAATATTCTCTACATTTTCACATTTCATTCGCTCATACACTTGACTTTCTTCTCTGCTTTGTTATCTGTATCATCTATAAAAATTCTATTATCTATGAATGAGGTATCATGTAGTGTGCCTTTTTTATAATCGATACATGCCTTCAGAGATTTTTATGTCACATTCTACAATTCTAGAGCATTAATTTATCTTTGAAAAATTAGTTCTTATTACGTATTTTCTACGTCGCTCAAGGCATCCTTTCTGTTCAAGTGATAATTTAACCCCGCTATACATATATCTAAACTTATTAGTCATTGTACTTGCCAACAACATTACACATTACATTTCATTATTCCTATATAACAAGATTCCCATTCCCATCGGATACTCATGCAGTTTATCAATACCGTCAACACTGGAATATTTTCACTCGACGTTTTCGTTTATATGCCATCCTCTCAGTGCACGATTTTGTTGGTTAGAAATGCATTACAGTTTATCGTACTTTTAGCAATTCTTTCGCATTTCAGCTGTGATGTTTTCAATAACACCATATTTTCTACCAATAATTCTATCATTATTTAGCACTTGGTATAATATACACATTTTCAAATATACATTTCTATCTTCGGAAAGCATTACCTACATTCTACACTGACAATATAATTGTGGCTGGAGTCCTTAAATCTTAACCTCTTCAGTGAAATATCTTAATACTGATGCACATTCTTAGATAAATTCCCTGTTCCCATTCTTCGCATACAATTAGATAATCATTTGTTATTTATCCGCTATTGTTTTAAGATAGGTTTTTCATCAAGTAACACGTATTTTTATAAACATGATTCCTGCATTCTATGAGAATTCGAAATATGTTTTATCATCATTCCAGATTTCTCTGCTTTATTTGCACAAAGTGAATTTAATGGTTCATTAATATGTATTTTAGAATCAGTTTTACTGTATTCTATTTATCAACTCAGATTGCATTAACAATGTATGATAATGTATATTTTTTTAAATTTTTATATATGTTTTATTTCTTAAAAATTAATTCTAAATTCCCACCTACTTCTGTTATCCCAATGATTAATTGCTATTTGTTGCTTCTTTGTTTTTCACTACATTTCAACGAGTTCCACATAATGTACACATTTCGAAATATTAACATAAGGATGAAATGACATATATGACACTAGCTATTAAGAAATAACTTATCTGAGGTACAATGGAAATTTCATATAATGTAATAAATGTAAAAAATGGGATCCTTCCTATTCCAAATTCACAGAAAGAATTGTTAATCGCAAATATATGATTACACTCCAGAATCGTTTGTAGAGTTCATATATATGATATGAAAATGTGCAGGTAATAGATTTAATCTAGCAGAAATATTACTAAAGATTAACTGAGCTTAGTAATACTGAAAATTCTATCTAATAAGAAGAAGGTTTAGTAACTGCTTATTTAGGACTCCCAGATATTCTCTCATGCATATATATATTTTTTTCTCTTATGATGTCCCTGTGTTCTTACTTTGAAAGAAAACTTTGTGCATTTGCATTGGACATAACTCATCGAGGTAAACTTTGAAACCTGCATTTCTTCTTCATTATTGATGTTTTTGTTTTTAGCAAATAGCACATAGGTCGTAATAGTCGGTTTTTGATTGTGTAGGGACAGTTTTTATCCAAACCCTAGTATTATATTGTGTAATCTCGTTTTCAGTTTATTTGGAAAGTATCGTTATTGTTATCGTTCTCTCTTGACATTTTGTTATTCTTTACATATTTGTTGCCTTCCTTCAGCGAACAAACTATGAAAAATGATATCATAAATTAGGGTATCATATAATAAGATTCTAATGGCCGGATCTGCCTTCAATATTCACAGTACTAGAATACAATAGGAAGAAATCGTTTACATTATAGCTCAATCAACAATGGTGCTCTCTATGGGTTAATACGCAGACACACGCTAAGATGTGTCTGCGCAGGTTTGTGTATGAGTAAGTACAGAGAGAGAGAGAGAGAGAGACAGAGAGAGAGAGAGAGAGAGAGAGAGAGAGAGAAGGCGAGAAACAGACAAGCAATAACAGAGAAACATACCAAGAATTCCTTCTGCATAGCAGCATTTACAAACTCATACCGACTACTGCGAAGCATAAAAGTAAATTTTCGGTTATCTTTATGTTTACGGAAGCTCAACTTTCCACAGGAGGTTTTCGCCCTCGTCAGTTAGACGATAATATATACTGTTAATGCAGAACCTAGATATACAAACTTTAGTTCATAAGATTGCTGTCGTTTTTATCCTTTGTTTCCTCGTCTATCTTTTACTTGTTTGCGTTTATTACCTATTCCATCGTACCCTTTTGCCGAACCGCTAACTTGTGGGGTGAGGTGGGAGGGAAACAAACCAAAATAAATTGTTAAGCGGTTGGAAGAACAAACACGTACAGAGACACATACACATACTCACACCCACACACACACGCACACACACATACACACACACCCACACACACACATACACCCACACACATTTATATCCACACAAACACAGGCACAAAATAAGAAATATACACACGCACGTACACACACAAACACACATACACTCACACACGGGATGAACTTCCGAACAAGGTTCTGATCAGACAAAAGCTATAGCAGAAGACAATAATTCAAGTTGCTATGCAGAGGAATTGAACCCGAAAACCGTTGCTAAGTGAGCTTCTTAACCACATAGCTGTGCCTCAGTTGATTTCAAGGTATTCGCGTTGAGAGAAATCTGTCAAGTTATGAAAACATTAAATCACATTTATTTCACGCGACGAGAGAAGCTGCAAAATGGGCAAATCTTTGTTACATGCTAATCATTTGACGTGGGAAGCTGCTAAGACTATCGCATTTCTGCATATGTATTGAATATAAAAGAAAACAAAAACTTCCATATCAAATTGATATTCAAATGCAGATGGGGCTTCCATACAGCGTTAAATATCTAACATATTGCATCGTCATTTAGTCCGGTATGTCTTGTACATGCTAAAGGAAACAAACTGCAGAGATAAGTAAATAAATAAAGATTTGTTTAGATTTGTTTGGCGCAGGGAATGGATAATTTCTTGTACAACACGTGCTATAATTGCATGTCGATAACCCTGACTGTGCTTCGTGTGTTGGGTCAAATATTTGCTTACTTAACGCGTGTACACGCAATATGCACGTACACACATGCATTTACATACATATACATTTATGTGTGAGAGTGTATATATATATATATGTAGGGTGTGTGAGTATTTATATATATATATATATATATATATATGTATGTGTGTGTGTGTGTGTGTGTGTGTGTGTGTGTGTGTGTGTGTGTAAGAAATTACTACGACGAAAGATACTACTGTTCATCACAGTTTATTGTTAAAAGTAAGACCAAATTATTTCACAAATGACAAACATCTCCCGTGGCTTATCGGGTTATTATTGGAAATGGATAATGTTTTGTTATGCTGAATAACAAGAAATGTTGAACACGAAATATTACGAAACATTCTGCATAACAGTACTTAATGGGCTCTATTGTTGTTGAACCTCAACACAAACGGTGAACCAAAAGATTTTAATACCAAGCGTTTTATATATGTCGATGATACATATATATAGCGTGCCAAAACGGAAATATCAACGACAACGAAAACAACATGTGTGACTCTTTAATCAGTGTCAGTCCTTACAAGAAAGACAATATTGCAATTGCTAATTCTCTGAAAACGAACGTTTCTTCATTCCATCAGAGAATGAAGAAGGCACAGAAATTAAAATATATTATGTTCTGAGACAAATGTGGAATATTGCCAGGATCCCCAAATACGTTTGATGTGTTGCAAGAGGCGTAACTTAAAATGTTTACTCAAATAATCTAACGGTGAAAAGGAATATAAAGAATAGTATTCTTCAAAAGTTGAGGACATCTCAGTAACCGAATATGTTGTCTCTGCTTCTCAGTTGCAGGATATGCATGAAGTTTGTTACATGAATCATCATGTAAAAGATTCCTAGACATCATTTACAACGAGGCTTGCTAATATGAAATTGTGCCACTCAATTTCATTAGGATCTTCTGTCTCATTTACTATTTTAACTCAATAGACTGCAGCCATGCTGGGGCACCACCTTGAAGAAGTTTTAGTCAAATTCATCGACCCAAGTACTTATTTACCTTTTTAAAGTCTGGCTTTTATTCCATCGGTCTGTTTGCCGAACCACTATTTTACGGGAATGTAAACACACCAACACCCCTTGTAAAGCGGTGGTGGAGGACAAACACATACACAAAGACACGCACAGGTACACCCCTATATATACATATATATATATATATATATATA
>NC_068983.1:50207360-50213140 GCF_001194135.2 Octopus bimaculoides
ATATATGTACTGCGGGCTTCTTTTAGTTTCCGTTAACCAAATCCACCCACAAGGCTTTGTTCGGCCCGAAGCTTTAATGGAAGGATGTTGTCCAAGATGCCACGAAGTAACTATATTATATAATATTTATTCTTTGGCTACTGTTGTTTCCCTTGATATAAGAACTAACGTCTTGCAGAAAAATTTAAAAAGCAAATGGAGACGTTTGATGAAAATATCTAGAACATGGCTGCCAACGAAAAGAAAGAAAATTAAAATGAGGAGGCGTCGTGAAATGCAATGTTTTCTTTAGGTATTCTCATTGAAAAAATCCAACCGCATAATATTGTAGGAGGGAAAACAAGTCATCCGCCAATTCCAGATACAAATTAACAATGAGTAAAGAAATTAGCTACAAGGCTCTAATATCTCATGGAGCGAGTGGAAGTTTATTAAATCCCGCTGAGATCTGCTTCGCTTTTCTCCTTCGGGATTGATACTAACGTACAATTCTAGTCTCGTAGTCGATATAATCGAATATTTCTCTCCTCCATATTTTTCACCGATACCAACGCTTTATGTTCTCAGTTGAAGTCCTAACTACGTCAATGTTAGCTTTCATCCTTTGGGAATTTAATGCGCCAGTGAAATGCTGATTCAGATGTAATCATTATTGCTCTCTCGCATTTACAGGTGGCATACACAAATAAGAAGCAATTATTAATGTCTGGTTAGCGGAACAGTAGAAATGTGGAAGCGTTGCACAAAATATCCCGCGTAACTTTAGTCCGAACGCTACTCTGGCTTTCTATATTTCGGCGATCAATAGAAATAAGAAGGAGATAAGTAGTAGGGTCGACATAATTGAATAATAACTCTTCTCACAAAATTATTGATCCAGAGGAATTTTATTTATGTAACAAATATATGCTATCTCGCATTTGAGTCAATTTGATTTGATATTCCTTATGAAAATTAGCACATCCTTCGTGCTTTTCCTTGTTTCAGCTATAGATCAAATAGCATTCATTAATTGGAAATCAAAGAATTTAATTGTGCTTTAGATTGCAATGTAAGAAACCTTGGTGGTGGAGATTTTAGGGATAACTCAAATGCAGAAGCACCAGTTGAAAAATTGTTGACGAATTTGCGGTAGAGAAACTACGTTGGAAATAGCTTACTGATTTATGTATCATACAATGCAAAAAAGTCTAAGTCTAAGGAAGTTATCACGATCTGGTTTTAGATCTCACAGAGGTCACGTTTGTCTATCATTCCTCTATCAATGAAAACTGTCTCCTAAATTTCTCATTTTTAGTTATTGATCTATGCTATCGTTACGCAGATAGGCTAAGTCTAAGTTAGTACTTACGACTTAAATTTAGATGTCATTGCATTTAAGTGTGTCCTTCATCTTTCCGAGGTCAATGGAAACAGGCCACTTAGATTATTCATTCTTGAATACAATATTTGTTCACTAACCTTTATTTGAACTATACACACAGTTTGCCTCTGAATATTCTCCAAGGACTGCATCAAGCATTCTTTAAAACTTCACGCACAGAAACCTCTCTGTGGAGATAAAACAATGGAAACGATAACTGTAGTCATTTTGTTTTAATGCATCTTGTAATCTGATGATTAAAAAAACCATTTCAATAATTGCAAGTTCAACTACATCAAACGAAAGTTAATCTAATCAGACTGTAAATAAAAACAAACAAACAAGCCATAGAAATATAAATACGAATAAACAAATTGTTGGCTGCTGTAATCGAACGGAGAGGTGAGAGACACAGAAATTTAAAAAAACAATCATTAAGGTTATTGAATCAGATAAACTATTTTGTATATATTTGTCCGGAAGTAGCTGCATCTATTGTGTCTATTGCTATGATGTTCATAAGCGCAATTTTATATATGTATAGATACAGGTAAGCGCGCACGTATGGGGATTCTTGTGATTACTTGTTTCTTCTAAATAATCTTGAATGTATTTATATTAGTACTGCTTCTTTCATTTTGATGTAAAATTGTGTAAGTTAATATTATATACACAAGAGTGTGTATTGGTTTTGGAATAATGTTGTTTGATAGATGTGTGTATGTGCAGCTGCTCATATTTGCGCCTGTGATTGAACAATTGGTATTGATTTGTTTAGACACTCATAATGTAGCGGTTCGACAAAAGAAAGAATAACTACCAGGCATAAAAAATGAGTACTGGGGTTGATTTGTTCGACTGAAAACTTCGCGGAAGTATACCAACATGTCTGCAGTTTAATGACCGAAGCAATGAACAGATAAAAGATGACAAATTCAGTTTATATATGTTGGAACCTTTTCATAAAGTTTACAGAACTAATGATATTGTTTTGTATGTCACCTTTCGGTCTCTTGTGACAAAGTAGTCAAATCTCCATGAAACCATAGCATCTAATCTAGGGAAATGTACAGGTTGAATAATGAAGTTCTAAACTCACTGCATCTCAGAATATACATTGATGGTCATGACATGTTTATACCACCTTTGATAAAAAGCGATCGGCTACATCAACTCGAACATAGGCTTATCGAACAATTAGAACTTACGCTCGATTAATCTCATTTCATCATATCAATGCAAACTTCTTTGACAAATTAAACGATAAAATAAATATAAATCGATGTTTGGCAGACATTATCGTATAGATTAAAACAAATGACAATCTGTGTTACATTCGCTATCCAGTTTATATTGTTATTTGACTGTAGTTGGAATCTATTACCATATATTATCATCATAAATATCCTCGAGAGAGGCATAAATGTTTCAACATCAATTGCACTTCGAAATCAATAGATCTAATAATTTAAGATTATTAAAATTTAAGCAATTGAACACACTACCGAGGGATAGAAAATAGAAAAATCTTTTATCAGTGATCAATTTAATGTTATTTAGAAAGTGAAAGACTCGTGTGAAATGGATTTAAAGTGTATTCGTTATATTTAAATTTATAACAGCGTTATATTGACAGAGATTTAGTCCTTGGATTCACACCCACCCGATTTTACACAATGACACACCAACACAATAGGTATGTTAATTATTTCTAGGCCTCCCTTTAAGTGCAATTACTACTGAAAAGGTAAAATCGATTATTTTACATTGAAACAAATTGAAACGTGCAGAAATAAAGATTTCAAATGAAAGAAGATAAAAACTGTGAGAATTCTCGCATCTTCTTTCGTATATCCTCTCTATATCTGCACGCCTCACATTGTTTAAATGTAAACTTGCATTAGACATTTAAATGAAGGGTTAACGAAACAATTCACCTAATTAATTTTTTTTCTATCAAGAAAAATAACAATTTTGGAGAGAAAGTTATTATCTCCACCAAACATTTGTTAATATGTATAATATAATCTATGCAGGTTTGTGTTTCACACAATACTAATGTAATGTATTATTTATGTTAATATATTTATAACGAAAGAATGGAAAAGTGTAGAGGTAAACAAAATGAATATACTCGAGATTTATTTCTCGTCGATAACCTTAAATGTGTTGTTGCCTTATTTCAACAATAATCGTTCGGACTGCCACAAAAGCATTCAAATATCCATCACCTCCAAGGATGTTCAAGATGGATAATGTACACGTTCATAAATTATTCTTAAAAACCACGTGACGGTTATGGTTTCAAAAGTATTTCACCTCAGTGTTTCTGCATCAGATTTGATGTGTAGTTAAATAATGAACAATGATGTAATTGAAAGTCTTGTACTTGTATTTAATATGAGGTCATGAACATAAATTTAGCATATGGTTTGCGATGTTGCTGTATTTAGAGTCCATATTTGGCTATGCCTTTTTATGGACTGAGTGAACATTACTATGCTCATGTGTGGTTTGCAGATACTAGGAACGTAAAATGACGAAAAAATTTCAAATTTCAATCTGGCTTTTCAGGATATGTTCAACTTTTGCTTATTAGCTCTTGTTGCCATTGATGTACGATTTTAAAACTTGATTTGCAACCATGTTCGGGTTCAGTCCAATTGTCTGGGGCTTTGAGCAAGTATTTTCCCCTACAGCCCCGGGCAGATCCTTGCCTTGTGAGTTAACCTGGTAAAAAAAAAAGCATTGTGGAAGTTCGGCTTATAATCAATCTTTATGCGTGTGCTTGTGTGTGCCTGTATGTGCCTGTGCGTGCCTTTCTTTCTTTGTTCCCCAGATCATGACAACCGGTCTTGATTTGCTTACATAACCGTAATTTAACAATTCAAAAAACTCAGGTCGATTAAAAATAAATACTGGGTACGACTGGTTTGACTAAACTCATCAAGGTGGTGTCTAAATATGGCCGATGTCAAATGACCAAAACACGTTAAAAATAAAGGATATTTCGAGATGGTATGCCTTGCTGTAGAGAGACATAGAGTACCTTTTATAAGGCAACAGAGTGAAGCAAAGTGTAGGGGTTTCCTTTTTTCTAAACAGTAAAAGAATATCAATCATTACAATATAAAGGGCTTCAAAA
The DNA here is from genome assembly GCF_001194135.2 of Octopus bimaculoides. Classification (NCBI taxonomy): domain Eukaryota; kingdom Metazoa; phylum Mollusca; class Cephalopoda; order Octopoda; family Octopodidae; genus Octopus; species Octopus bimaculoides. The sequence goes on from NC_068983.1 coordinate 50,211,869, forward strand.
GTAGTTTGAAACTGTATAGCAGTACATCTACCCTCGTTTATCACTGATTTATTCATCGCTGCTCCGGGACAACACGGTACAAACAACTGTGAATCCTGTTACGCTTATAATGGATCTATCTGTGGTAACATGGGTTGGCGATGAATCGAACCAAAAACATCATGCCCGGTGACAAATGCAGAATATACTGATTATAACTTGTTCTTACATGGCCGTGCTGCAAGACTCCATTTTTAGATACTCGTACCCCAACATGTGACCAGTGAAAATAAGAAATATGAAGGTGCTCGATTGAAACAAATGATGCTGGCGAGTGTATTCTCTATAGGAAATAAGTAGAGATGATAAAAAAAGAATCTATGGCGATGAAAGCTTCCGTGTTGTAGGCCGCGAGATGAGTGTCTCTGCATATAATACTCCTTCCGTTTTACAACGTGTTTCACGTTGATTCTTTTATTACTGATTAATTTATGAATGCCTTCTTTTTAGATAACAAAATAATCGTGATAAAGGAGGATAAGTGTATTGAGTCTTTTTTTTTATCTATGGTGGTGTTTCACATATTATAATGAGTTTCACATCAGGGCAAATATACATAGCATGAAGAATACATCCACATTCACTCATTTCTGAAGTACATATTAGATACAAAAAATTAAATGACTACAGTTTGAAACAGAAACCACATGTCGAAACAGTTTGTTTATTGTTCAAAACGCCCCTGTTACACGTTATGCCGAAAAAATATTCCAGATCTATAGAAATCAAGGTTATCATGATTTTCTTTCGAAATGAGCCAAGTTTATAACAATAACACTGGAACGGAAAGGCATGCAGGCTACTACTAACTGTTATTTTCGTTGTCTATCTTCCATAATTCTATGGTCTCACGCTTCATTAAATAATCAATATTATCCGAATTTAAAAATTGACCTAACGACTTAAGTTAAAAGGTTTTATTTAAAGGACAGGTGCTAACATTTTGGCAGCTTTTCCAATATCAAAATTTTGGCAATATGACCAGAGCTGATATTTTAGCCAAGTAACTAGATCTTGTGTTTTGGCCTAATGATCAAAGTTAAAATTATTTCAATGTGACCAGAACAAAACTAGTAGCTACAAAAATGTGTGTAGTCATTCTATCATTTAATATCAGTATGTTTAGGAGAAAATGTTCCTCATATCAATTTTTCTATGTGTATTTTTAGTGGACACTCAAACACAGACACACAGACACACAGACGCGCATACACGCACATATGTATATATATA
>NC_068983.1:50213316-50213760 GCF_001194135.2 Octopus bimaculoides
ATATATATATATATATATATATATATATATATATAACAATAATTATGTTAATTAACAGGAGATGGATTCGGTATTAAATCTTTATTGAGTACAACATATGTTGCGACCCATCATTTCTGGGTTTCATCAGGCATATCGATAAAGATATGTCTCACTACTGATGGGTCGAAACATATTTTGTATCCAATAAAGATTTAATACCGAATCCATCTCCTGTTAATTAATAGCATTATCCTAATAGCCATTGCGGTGTTCCTGAGGTAAGTCCAACAGTTTAGGCTACCTGTTCTCATCCGCTATACCACCACAGTGGATGACTAGAGACAGCCTAGTCAACTTTTAAACACACTAGTCTAATTATACCTATTGGTCCTATATATTATATTTATTATTATTATCATTACATATATATGTACGTATGTATATATATATATATATATATAT
>NC_068983.1:50215584-50217079 GCF_001194135.2 Octopus bimaculoides
TATATATATATATATATATATATATATATATATATATTTAAGTGTACGATGTGTATGGTGGCAAATACATATGAATGCTTGTTAATTTTTCCGGTTTTCAGTATTTGAAATAGGGATCCAGCGACGGATTGGAAACCAGGCTGCCACATTGGTATTTCATTACCAAGTTGTCTGGACATTTGTATGCTTGTATGATTTGGCGCAATTTGTTTTTGTATGTATGTTTGTAAGAATTTATATGGTCACGTGTGTTGTTTTGTGTGTCTTCACTTATGTATCATTACATATGTTTAAGGTTCCATTGATAACCTGCCATTGTAATTTTGAGAGAAAGAGTGAATAAGACAGCGAGGGAAAAGGTTCAGAAGAGGAGAGAAGAGAGAGATAGAAGGTCACTGACGAATAGTAACGTTATTGAGATCAAGCCAAAATCAGCGTGGCGTTACAACGAAAATAGAAGAAAAAGGAAGCACAAGGAAAGCGCAAAGAAGGAAACAGAAATCCTTTCATCAGCTATTATTTAGAGGTCATCACAATTTTGTCACCTTTCATACAGTATCACTCGTCTCAGTGAACAATATAGCTTCCAAGAAAGTGCTACACATGTACAGTATAGTGAATGAGGTGAAACTAGACGAAAAGAAAGAGAACACTGAAACGTGAGTCTGTTTCGACTTGATATATCCCATAGTGCGAGAATTTGTGTCAATCCTGTATATAAATTATATGTAATTATATATATAATATATATAAAAAAATCGCTTGCTTACACTTATGCACATACATATGTGCATTTGTGTCTCTCTGAGTATCAGTATATGTGTGTAAGTGAACAGATAGAATGAGAAGAAAAATATATCTCCCAGGTCGCTTCTTATAATTTTTCTTTACAATTCTAATTGCAAAGTTCTGCATTAGTTTTTTTCCTCTATGTCTAATTTTAAGTATAGCGTTATGTATTTATTTATTTTCTTTTTTGTGTTATTAAAGAAAGATTATTAAAGAATGATTTATTTTGTAATATCGATTTTCTCAGTTTACTATACTATGCCACATGTGTAATGGTGTAAATTTCTACATTTCTCTTTCACAGTACACACAATATCCATTTTATTTTCACATTCGCCCATAATATAAAAAGGCTAAAAAAATATACACTGATATAGTGATCTACTACAAAGTCTTTCTAATCATAAAAACTAAATGTCTACCTGTTGTTTCAAATCTGAAAAGAAATAGCTTCCGTCACCTTTCTAATTAAAACAAAGTGTACTATATACATTATTGTTATATAATTATATCTCTTTGTTTTAAAGTTTTTAGTTCACTAGGTCGCAGGCATGGCTCCGTGGTTAAGAAGATCGATTAAGAACCGCATAACGTCGGGTTGGGTTGAGTCCCACTACTCAGCTCTTCAGTGAAGTGGTTTCTGCCATAGCTCCGAGCATGTGTTGAAATCCGCGGTATATATATATATATATATATATATATATAT
>NC_068983.1:50217144-50224979 GCF_001194135.2 Octopus bimaculoides
TATATATAAATGGATTTAAACGCAAGTCAAGTTTGCTTCATCAGTTTAACTGACGATAAAAAAAGCAACGCAAACCACACAGACATACACGCATATATGATCACACGTACAGACATAGACATACACATATCTTTATATATATTTTGCGTGTATAGTTAGATGTACTATTAGTGCTGGTGATGTTAGAGCTCAATGTTGAGTATCATCACTCAGTCTGCTTCAAGTACAATAATCCCTCGCCGTATCGCAGTCCACCTATTGCACACTCGCACAGTACATTGCGGATGTTCCTGGCTAATATATGTAAATTTATATCGCGGACACGTCAGTATATCGCAGATTTCTGCGTCAAATAGGTATTTATATTTTTTTAGACTTTAGTTATTTTTGCGGTAAAATAGCCTAAAAATCAATAGATTAATAAATGAAGATAGATTACAGCACTGCACTGTATAACACTTTAATTAAAATATATGAAAAGAAAATACATAATGTACCGTAGATGAGTAAAAAAAAGAATCACACATACTGTATGGAAAACGAAACTCGGGAGGCGAGTGTGTGGTGTTGTTTTGCATTTATAATATAATAAATATATCCAAATTATAAAAATGATAAAAAAACATATACACTACTGTTTCTGCTTCGAGGATTTTTACCTATCGCGGGAGGTTTTGGAACGTAACACCCGCGATAGTCGAGAGTTTACTGCATATTAGTTTACTGCATAATACAATAGTGTTATTGTTTATAGTACACAGAGCAAATGAAGGAGGAATTGTTATAATTCTTTTTTATTATTTGTTCCCTACGTGCATTGCACTATTGTTGTTATTTGCAACTTATGCATCGATTATCCTGTTGCGATTCAGCATTGTATTACACTTAGAACATACAGTAAAGAGGATTCAAATAACCACGATGTGGAATTTTTATTTTATTCTGGCCATTTCCAAACTTGGCTGCAGCAACAAAGTCTACCCGCCACACTTCTCGGTCCATCGTCACTTCCTCGATATCCTATTTGCATTGAAGGCCAATGTCTGCAATCAATCTGCCGATGTAAGTGTGACAACGTTTCCCTCTTCTTACGTCATCATGAACTAGGTTCCACTACAGTAATTTGGATGTTGCTAGACTAGGACGGTGCACGCAATCTCCAGCCCACTTTGCCTGATCTTCAGGCTGACTTTTGACAAGTGTCCATAATGACATTCCTTTGTCATATCTTGCTGCTATTTCACATTTAGGGCCTTTAATAATATCCTTGTGTAGCATCCAGTTAGCCTCATTCATTATTTCTTTGTCATTGTCCATGTCCACTGACACATAATAGCACTGATTCCACAGTTGCAATGAACAGCATTGGCAATTGGGAGTTCCAGACCATCTTTAGTTTGTGATAAGCTGTCCCTGCTTGTGTCTTCCTCAGGTGGAAACTGGCGTAGGGGATATTATATAAACTTGTATTTATCAAAATTTCTCCTCTATGTGTATACATACGTATCACCATTTCCAGAGAAAACAAAACAGCTGTGCATATTTTCCGCATGAATGCGTTATCACCAAAGATTGGATTATAACCATTTCATTTGACGAATATAATGGAGAAAACAAATGAACAAAATAACATAAAAACTTCATGGTCAAAAGAAAAAGAACGTCAGGTGTGAAATGGTGAGTCATAAAATGACAAAGGAAGGAAAATCATAACAGCGACAGAAATTTTTTTTTTTAAATGAGTAAATTATTACAAAAATAAACCAAATTAAATGAAATAACTATTAAAATTTTTATCTATAAAAACTACAAAACGTTTCACATTTGATTTTTTTCCAAGGAATTTTCAATATTTTCTAATTTGCAATTAGAATAATCATTAAATTATTAGACAGAATAATTATACACAATAATTATATACAATTGTTTTTAAATGTTTCGCATTTCTCATGAAAAATTTGTACATAACAAAAGAAAAAGAAGTGATAAATATTTGTGATTTTTAAAAGATACAGAAATTTAGGCTTGATATTTTACAATAAATTCTTTAAAATTTATCAAGAACGAACGCTGAGAGAAGCACTTGTATTTTAAATAGTAATCGATATTCAATGAAATACAACCTGAAGCAAAAGATATTTTGCCTCAAATTTCTAGATTTTGCAAGGAAAATCACATCATTTGCAATATACAGACTGCGGCAGAAAAACCTCACACATTTGAAGAGTTGACAAAAGGAAAAAGAAATAACTGTTATGAAACATTAATTTTACTGTTGTTTAAACAAAGAATTACAGTTTGTTTTCATTACCTAAATGAAAACATCATTAGCACTTGCATAAGTTCATTAGCAACACATAGGTGAAAGTTTAAAATGTGGGAGGTATTTCTGCCGCACCCTTTATTATGTACAGTGATATTTCTTGTAGAAGACAATCAACAATAATTGTCATAGCCGCAGGTATGGCTGTGTAGTTAAGGAGTTCGCTTTCCAATGGCGTGGTTTAAAGTGCAATCCAAACCTGCGGGACCTTGGGAAATATACCTTGTAAGTGAATATTTGGTAAACGGAGAAGCGGAAATTGTGTGGAAGCCTAATCACACATACATCTTGTTCGCCGGTGTTAGTTTGTTTATGTTCCTGTAAAGTTTCCGAAAAACAGACCGATAGAATAAGCACCAGACTTAGAAATATATGCGTAGTGGGGTTGCGTTGTTCGACTAAAACATTTCAAGATAGTGCCCTCCAGCACGGCCGCAGTCCAATGACTGAAAGAAGTAAAAGATAAAAGATCCCCATGCACAGAGTGATAGCAACCACGATAAAATGGCAAAGTACGATGGGTGTAATGAAGTCCTTGAGAGTACCAAATGAAACAAAGCTCTATAAGAATGAATGAAATTATTTAAAAGCAAGACTCAAGATAATGGTACACGGTTGAAATTATATAGAACACAAGTATCAGCACAAAGAATTAAAAGAAAGATGATGTGAAAAAACGATGAGTGCGATATAGAGGCGATATTGGTAAAACCTTATCATAGATGGCATGATCAAACATTCCATTATACAACACTTAAAATACTTTTTTTCTCATAACGTTAAACGTTCAAAACGAAAACTGTACTTTTCTGAATTATGCGTCATTAACAACCTTTCTAGCTAAACAGGATAACCTCAATGCAAATGTTCGTCTACATTTTGTTCATATTTTAGTGGAATTGCTTAATATATTGTAAAACATTTTTTTTCTTGTATTTGTTTCAGTCTTTTAACTGCGGCCAAGCTGGAATACCACCTTCAAGGGGTTTCAGTTCAACAAATCAACGCCAGGACTTCTTCCTTGTAAGCTTAGTACTTATTCTATCGGTCTCTTTTGCTGAGACTTTAGGTTACGGGGACTTAAACGCACCAAAATGGGTGTCAAGTGATAGTGGTGCGGACAAACACAGACAGAAACACACACACATGCATATATACATACATACATACATACATACATGCATACATACATACATACAGACATATGTATATATATATATATATATGTGTGTGTGTGTGTGTGTGTGTGTGTGAGCGTATGTGTATATGTGACGGGCTTCTTTCAGCTTCCGTCTACCAAATCCACTCGAGAGCTTTTGGTCGACCCGAGGCTATAGTAGAAAACACATATTCAGGGTGCAACGTTGTGGGACTGAACCCGAAACAATGTGGTTGAGTAGCAAGCTTCTTATCATACGACCATTCCAAACGGAAAACTGTGATTTTCAAAATTATCCAGGAAGTGGATTTGAAACCGACGCTTCACTAACAATCTTTCTGACTAAACTACATAACATCAATGCAACTGTTCGGCTACATTTTATCATATTTTTAGTTGAATTGCTTAATATACCATGGAACGCTGTATATGCATTCTTTTTATATTATGAATCAGCTTTCTGTTCGAGTTTGTTTTAAATATATGATATTAAGATTCTTTGCACGTATCGGTATGTTTTATTTTTCTGAACACCTAGTGAGATTTTAAATCGCGATATGATCTAGATGTACTAGAGTGAGTTAAATTAATTCGATCTTTTATAAATAATTTTAAAATCAAAGCAAGATTACTCTAAATTATTAATCACTTGCATTCTCTAAATTCTAATATTGCTTTTTGGTTTAGAAAAAAAATGAAAGAAAATAATACCCGAAATCAATAAGTGTTATGCAAATATTTATATTTTGATTTCTAGGATCTCAATATTCTTTTTGCATAATGCAAATTCAGTTACAAAATATATACTGTCATGAAGATATATACAAATAAAATAGAAACGAAATTTTCAGCATTCAGATATTAAAATCCTCAAGGTAAATTATTAACTTTTAAAAGTTTATTAAAACGTATGCCTTCGGGAATCGTAGAATACCAAATTTGTCCAATGAGAAAACGTATAACATTGAAAAAAACTTCACCGATCTAATAAAGGTGTTATTCTGCCCACCTGAAAGGCACTATCTGGTGCAAGGGAAGAATGTTTACATCTGTGAATCCTACCGTGTATGATTTTCTACTTTAGATATCAGAATCCAGTCTATACCTAATATACCTGTTCAATAGATGTTCGCCCCTTTCCTGTTACGTATTCCAGGCTTTGCAAGATCAAATGCATCTCGTGATCAGGTAAAATTTAAAAATATATAAATGAAATGAAATAAAAATATATAAAGTTATCCGGCGCCAAAATACTTCAAATAAATATTGATTTTAAAGTTTTGGCAGTGAAGTCAATTACACAGACGCCAATACTCGTTGGAATTTGAACTCGGAAGTAAACAGAAACAAAATACCGGTAAGCAATTTGCCCGGCGTACTAACGAATCTGCCAGCTCGCTGCCTTATTGCCAGCATAAATATCTACGATTACTTATGGCTGATGTGGCTATTCAGTGCCAAGAGACTGTTGCTCTAGCTTAATTTCAAAAAAAAAATTTTTAAATGTTGTAATGAACTAGTTTTCTTTTCATCAAATTTAGTGTATTTCAGACTTAGATTTTGAGTTTATCTTTACACAATATAACGGAATAGTGTGTGATTTGGGGGCTACTTATAACAGATTTAGTAACGCGGTGGACGGTGCCTAATGCTTTTATTAATTATGGTAACTAGCAGATGGGAAGGAAACAGTAATTATTTCTTTCGAATGACAAGAAAATTTAAAATCACTTTACAATTTTTCAAAACTATTTGTGTGGCTATATTGATCATAAGTGAAGTTTATGGGAGAAAATGTTGCTTGAATTGTTTCTGACGACAAAAATCAGGTTTAAATACTCTGGTGTCAGCGTAAGAAAACCTGAGCTGGGATTCTGTTCCATTTCAATTTTATATTTGATTTGTATTGTTTGATTTGTTATATTAAAATTGCATAATGTGACATGAATGTACGCTGTAGCAACCCGCCGTACACTCCCATTCAGAGTGGCTCATAAGCAACATACGCACGCACAACTTGCGCATGAAATGTCTGTATGAATATACTCGTGAAATGCGGTGACCTAGAAGAATCGTTCGCTTGTTTTTTTCTTGTTTATCTTTTTTTGTGCAAACCATTTCATTTTACGTTGCTCCAGTCCAATCAGCTACTGAAACGAGTCATCTTGCATCCAGGTGGGGAATTTGTACGCCATGGATACTAGGCAAACCCACCCTTATGAGTCGGCATGACTCGAGAGTGTATCGTTTATAAAATTATGAATATGTATCCCATCATAATCAACTGATTTATGATTATATATTTACATTAACTGCTATTTATCTTGTTCTTCCCCTTCTCTATATGACATTCTCTGACACAGAGCAAGAGACAAATGGTGTATTTTATTTTGTTCTTTACTCCAAACGTAAAATTATGTTTATACTTTCTCTCCATTGTACACGCGATTGAAGCATTGCCTACAGCAAAGGCGGCGAGCTGGCAGAAACGTTAGCGGTTAGGGCATTCGGCTCACGATCTTACGTGCGTTCAATTCCTGACGACACGTTCTGTCCTTGAGCAAGACACCTTTTTTTATTTCACGTTACTCTAGTCCACTCAGCTGGATAAATTGAGTAGTACTTGTATTTTTAAGGGCCAGCCTTGTCATGCTCTGTGTCATGCTGAATATCCCTGAGGATTACGTTAAGGATATACGTGTCTGTGGAGTGCTCAGCCACTTGCACGTTAATATCACGAGCAAGCTGTTCCGTTGATCGTATCAGCTGGGACCCTTGTCGTCGTAACAGAGGTAGTTCGTGGGTAGGGATCAGTCGATTATCTCGACCATGGTGTTGAGTTGATTCTTAAGGTGTCAACTTCACAAGGATGAAAGGCAAAGACGATCATGGCGGAATTTGAATTCGCAATGTCAAAACTGACGAAATGCCGTTAAACATTTTGTTACACGCACTAACGATTCTGTTAGCTCGTCGCCTTCAAACGTAACATTAAATAAATCACACACACACACACACACACACACACACACATGAATATATATATATGTACATTTCTATACATACGTACATACATATACATTTACTTATTATAAGCATATACATCTAAGTATATATATATATATATATATATATATATATATATATATATAATGCACACTTACACACACACACACGTATGTCCATAGTTATCCGCTATATTTGTTATGTATGCTCTAACTCCTTCAGACTTAGACACATTGTGTTGAGTCACACAACACATACAGTGGTTTTTGGCATGGACAACGCTGTGTATTCGATTTTACTCACTCTTGTGCATGTGTATGCTTGTTTAACCCCATATGTCATTCATGGCGATGCCGTCCTATAATGAAAAATATTTCAGCTATGTTCACACAGCATTTGGTTCTATCTTTATGACTATATTATGCTAACTTTTCGTCTCTATTTTGATAAGCGTCGTTCAAGCATTCGTTCTGATACTATTTCGGGTAGTAGTCACTGTACAGATTCTGAAGTTGGATAGGTGAGTGTGCAATATTTACTGCTCTGATGCACTTGTCACTCGAGCTGCGCATCTCAATTTAGCATTTAGGAATCATGATCTTATTGATATTCCTGTTCATTGTGTGTGTTATGTGTGCGTCCGTGTTTAATGTGTGTGTTTTGTGTTTGTATGTGTGCGTGTATGTGATTGAATTAAACAAGAGTTGATTTTAGCTGTTTTAATTATTGATAGCCCGTTTGTGGTTGAATGAATATGCAATATCACGGTTTGTGATGTGCTGGTGTTTACTACTGAAGAGAGAACGTGATCCTCCGAAATCCCAAATAGTTTTCTTTTGAAAATCTTTCTGGATGTGATTATATTTTTAAGCCTTTGAACAACCCTGAAAAAGAAGACCTATAATTAAAACTATACGAGACATAATCCCATTGTTCATACGCAGAGCAGCAACAGCCATATCTATTCTACTCTATTCTAGGTATAAGGCCCAAATTTTGGGGGAGGGGACCAGTCAATTACATTGAATCCAGTACGCAATTGGTACTTAATTTATCGACCACAAAAGGATGGAAGGCAAAGTCGACCTCGGCGAAATTTGAACTCAGAACGTAAAGACAGACGAAATACCGCTGAGCTTTTCGTCTGGCGTGCTAATGATTCTGCCAGCTCACCGCGTTAGTTCATTGTTCTGGGCTGAGTGAGTTTATTTATTATTTTTCTTTATACTCTAGGCAGGCGCAAGACCCAACATTTTGGGAGACGGCGCCAGTCGATTAGATCGACCCAGTACGCAACTGGTACTTAATTTATCGACGCCGAGAGGATGAAAGGCAAAGTCGACCTCG
>NC_068983.1:50225023-50228451 GCF_001194135.2 Octopus bimaculoides
TTGGTACTTAATTTATCGACCACAAAAGGATGGAAGGCAAAGTCGACCTCGGCGAAATTTGAACTCAGAACGTAAAGACAGACGAAATACCGCTGAGCTTTTCGTCTGGCGTGCTAATGATTCTGCCAGCTCACCGCGTTAGTTCATTGTTCTGGGCTGAGTGAGTTTATTTATTATTTTTCTTTATACTCTAGGCAGGCGCAAGACCCAACATTTTGGGAGACGGCGCCAGTCGATTAGATCGACCCAGTACGCAACTGGTACTTAATTTATCGACGCCGAGAGGATGAAAGGCAAAGTCGACCTCGGAGGAATTTGAACAATATATTTCCAATTGTGTAAGTCTGTGGTTTACTGGTTAAGATGTTCAGCTCATTATCATAAGGTCATGCGTTCACTTCGACGCGGTGCATTGTGTCCTTGTGCAAAACACATTATTTCACGTTGCTCCAATTCATTCCATTGGCAAAATATCTGTGTCATTTATATTTCAAAAGGGGCAACCTTGTCACATTGTGTGTCGCACTGAATCTCTCTGAGAACTGTGTCAAGGTTACACATACAGTGACTCTCTATATCGATAGACCGATGGATTAAGTAATGGGGTCGATTCATTCGACAAATACATTTCTTCAATACGTTGTCTCAGCATGACCGTAGTCCAACGATTGAAGCAAAGAGAAAATAATAAAAAAAGATAAAACACACACAATTATAGTGATCATATATATATATATATATATATATATATATATATATGCATGCAGTTGTACTGATGGTATATATATTATAAAATACAGGAATATCAGTTAATAAAGATTTTATTCAATATGTTCCTCTCTTCCCCTCTCAGATAAATAAATTTATGGCAGCGGTCTTTCAGTTTTTCTTTAAACGAACTTGGAATGTTGGGCCTCCTTCCACGCCCTTCCTGATACACTTAAGGCCAGTAACTTTTTAGCACCCCTTCGTATACACACACACACACACACACACACACACACACACACACATTAAACCAGGCGAAGAAGCTTAGAAGTAAGGTATATAGTATCACCGCTTTGAAAATAACCAGTTTTCAATTCCATTTCAGTATAGTCCTTTGAATGGTAACCACAGCTCTGCACGGTGCAGTATTTTATGCGCCCTTTAAAATATATTCCATCTTACAGTTTTATATGAATGAGAATTTTTGGAATAAAGCTTGTATTATGTAAACTTATAATAAATGCATCCAGTTATATGTGTGTGTATTTCTTCATTTATAAATTGAACAATTTAAAATGTTTTAAATTTCGCTACCTTGATACAGAAATTTTCGAACCGACTCTGTTTGGGAACTGAATCGACTCCTCATTTTGTGTGTTTGGATATCGTTTGCTAGCTCCAGGAATACGTGGTTGACTGGGTGGCAGTGTTTTCATTTAGTAGCCTGTCTGAATAGACGAGATAACAAATTGTTTAAACTATGTGTTAGTTGCAAAATTAATAAGGTATTTACAGCATCCGATTTGTATTGGAAAAAAATCCTGTTTTCACCACTGCTTTATTTTTATCACTAAGATTTTCATTGCAATTAAAAGACCTAAACCATCTTCGGCTATTTAAAATATAACAAAATGAAGAATACATATATATTTGTGTGTGTGTGTATGTGTGCAACATGTATCCGTTATATGCATACATATAATATTTGTGATAAGCGTTTGTGCGTTATAGAAAGATGATATTCTTAGTAGCGGAGAATGTTTATAAAGCACGAAATGGAGACAGTAATGGACGTCTTTCAATTTTGTTACGTCTAACCAGCGAAGTCCATACACATCACTTGGCAGGATTTTACTGATGATCGATCTTTAGAGAAATAAATGGTATGTAGTGACGCTGATAATGGATATGAATAACGGGGCTAAAGGAAGTCACCTATGTGTAGTTTTCTGCATATTAAATACACATACAGTAAAATTTTTAATATTAGTGAAATTTATAATCTTCAGTTACATCGGGTTGCCCCTGAAATTAGCAACAAAATCAGCCTCATCTGCGTGTTTAAAATCTAAGAGCAAAAAGTAAGGGATGTAATTCAATTACTATCTGTTAATCAAAATTTGTGGAAGTAAAGTTAATGATTTCATGTTCTGTCTGGGGAGAGTCAAATTGTTATAATGCCCAATTGTTTAACACACTCACCGGTTTCCACTCATTTATCATTTTTTTTTCTTCCAAAATTTTCATGGCGTTTGCAACCTTGTATGTTGACTCTGTCCGTTATTAGAATCGCGTTTTTTTTCGTCTGATTATGCGCATGTGTGTGCGTCAGCGTTCTTGTGTATTTGTGTATGCACATATGTATGTATGCGTGTATGTATGCATGCATGTACGTAAGTATGTATGTGTGTGTCTGCATATATGTTTGTATGCTATTGTGTATGTATGTATATATATGTATGTATTCAGCATATTCATGAGTTTGTCTGTGTTGATGTGTTTGTATGTATGAGTGTGAGTATTTGTGTGTGTGACTCTGTCTCTTTGTGTGTGTGTGTTCGAGTGTGTTTATATGTATGGGTTTGTGCTACTATGGTTATGTGTCTCCATATATGTCTTTGTGTATACGCATATGTGTGTGGGAGTGGGGGTGTATATGGTCGTGTTTTTCCGTCTTCTCTTGTGTGTGTGCTTGTCTATATGTCTGTATTACATATGAACCTATCTACTTACCTATGTATCTATCTGTTTACTTACATAACCATTTACCTACCAACCTACACACGTATATATATATGTCTACATAACAGCCTACTAGCAAATGTACTTGCGTATGTATATTCTATAGGTATAGGGGTATCACTACCTTCCACGTGTATTTCTTATTTAGTACGGGGTATGTTTCATTTATGAGGACTTACTCCAGGATTTGTCTGCGTGATAGGTCCTTTGGGTGCTTGGATAAAATGTGTATGTCACGCCAGCCCAGTGTGCCTGCATGTTGGTCTTTGGCATGTTGGGAGAGTATGGAGGACTGTTTTTTTTTTTTTGTCATCATATTGCTTCAAGTGTACGTTGAATCTTTCGGCAATACTTCTTCATGTTTCTCTAATGATTTCAATAGTGGATATGTCTGCGATCAGCCAATCTTTCATTTAAACAGTAGTAATAGGAGATTTTGCCATCTAATTGTAAAGGTAATTTACGCTGTAGCATATTAACTATATTACATACACGTATACAACATACGAAAACGCTCTCAGATTTTTACGTTCAACCCTGATTCATATATTAATGCATCCAAATACGTGCATATACAAAGCTATCTATCTATCTATCTATATATCTATCCATCTATCTGTATGCATACATTCATACATATCTACATATACATATACATGCATATACATAGAAGATTTTCAGGGACGGGCCACGTGAGT
>NC_068983.1:50228461-50231162 GCF_001194135.2 Octopus bimaculoides
TATATATATATATATATATATATCTAAATGTCTATCCATCTATTTATATATATACAAATATCTATCTGTCCAACTATCTATATCTACATCTATCTATCTATCTATCTATCTATCTATATATCTATCCATCTATCTGTATGCATACATTCATACATATCTACATATACATATACATGCATATACATAGAAGATTTTCAGGGACGGGCCACGTGAGTTCATGCATCAATTCACACGCACAGCGCAACGTCAGGCGTACCTTCTCTTTTCTGCCTGACATTTCTAGAGTCTCATAGAACTGAGTTTTACCATGCTATTTCTACACATGTATTCTCGACTGAGTATTAATTCCTCCATACATCTTCAGTTTTCATTAATTATCTGCAGATTCTGGCTAAATAGTATTTACATTCCGAGTTTTGGTACAACACCGGAAGAAAACCTTCCACATATTCCTTGATTCTTAACAATTTAAGAGTAAAGTTAAATGTATCGATCTAACCTGTCTTCGAAAGACTCTGCTGACTATACGCACTGTTACCTCCATCACACACATCTAAGCGGCATCATTAACCACCAATCAAATTATGTATTTCTTCTTATTGCAAACTTCTAATAAATGTCCCCGTGATATATATCTATATTAGTCACTATTACAGTTAAATAATTTTATTGCAATTTTGTATCATTTGGGTTTACAACTGTAGTTCCTTTACTCAAAGTAGTGTCATATGGTTGTCTTACCTCTTCATAACTCACATTTTAAAGCCACCGTATCAGACAGAATAACTTAATAGTCTATAAAATGTAGATTTCTTCTCCGTCTTACATCTTCCAATTACGTAATTTACAGAGGACATAATATTGATGATTAACATTTGCTCATGTTTCTTCCACTCACACTAATTCATGTTTTATTTTAAACCATATATTATTAATGTAGAGAGTTTACGTTTATGCTTTAGCAACACACAAGTAATGCTAGTTAAGCAATTCTTTATTATAAAAATACATCGACATATAATTTTGATTCGCTTACTCAGGTTTCTTAAAATAAATAAATAAATAAATAAATAAGCATTCTTCGCTTACAGTGATACATATAGCTTCTATATTTTAAATATACGTTTTCGTATGTAGTCCTTTCTCAAGTTATATATGAAGATCTCTAACATCTGATCGGAATTGAGATTATTTCAATCAATACCCAGAAATACATAACGGCCATTTTCTATCATCGTTAATATTAATCTTAGTAAAATAGAAAACGCTTCTGTTCAAGATATTTCGAAAATATTGGAATAATTTTTATTTCTTTGTCTGCAATAAGCTCCGTTTGCACACCGACTGTTTCTCAACGGTTTCAAGGCGGTGAGCTGGCAGAAACGTTAACACGGCGGGCGAAATGCTTTATTTCGTCTGCCGCTACGTTCTGAGTTCCTAATTCCGCCGAGGTCGACTTTGCCTTTCATTCTTTCGGGGACGATTAAATAAGTACCAGTTACGCCCTGGGGTCGATATAATCGACTTACTCCGTTTGTCTGTCCTTGTTTGTCCCCTCTATGTGTAGCTCCTTGTGGACAGTAAAGAAATAAGAAACTACGGTTTATCAGTGAGAAAGATTGTTTATTAATCAGTTTAAATTCAATGGCACAGTCTTTCATGGAGTCGCGTAGCTTAGTAGTTAGAGTGTTAAATTCAGGATCGCAAGATTATGGTCTAGATTCCTGGAGCGGGTGGTGCATTGTATTGTTCAGCAAAACATCTCAGTTCATGGTGCTCCAGTCAATCAGCTGGAAATATCAAGTAATCTTGCGAAGGACTGGCATCCAGTCCTGCAGGGATTATTTTCGCCACAAAATCTGGGGAAACTAGTTTTATGAGAGTATGGATCGGGAAGGACCTTTTTATTTTTATTTTTTTATTTTTTTTCGGATAGGCGTTATGATGCCAAAATCGTTAGCGCACCAGAAAAGATGCTTAGCAAATTTTCGTCTGTCTTAAACGTTCTGAGTTCTAATTCTGGCGCGACCGACTTTGCCTTTTATAATTTCGGGGTCGATGAAATAAATATCTGTTGAAAATTGGAATCGATGTAATCGTCTTCTCTACCACGCCAAAGTACCTGTCTTGTGTCAAAATTAGAAAACCATATTAGTTGCATTACTTCTCACTCTCTCATGTAACTCCAGCGCATCTCTTGCAAAGTATACGCTTACCATTTTTACAAGCTTCAGGGTGCTTTTTACCTTTTTGATATGTCTTTATATTCCCTTTTATTGTTTTCTTTCCTTTGTATATTTTCCTGTTGACAACCGAATTAAGTATCGCCTTTTAATAAAGGAATTATTTTAATGTTAATATAAATGGGTTTTTTTTATCACCAAAATTCAACTAATATTTTCGTTATTGAAATTTAGACCATTAGACTGTATTGTATACAGTTTTAGCTTTCCTCTTGTGGGCCTTGTGTCATTTTAAAGTGTTTTATTATTTTCTCTTTTACCTCCACTGCATTATGGATGTATTTGTTTAGAGTCATCTTTGCTAATTGAAAACTGATAAGCCACATTAAAAGAATTGTAGTCATATATAAATATGTATGTATGTCTATCCATCTATCTATTTATCTCTCTACCTATCTATCTATCTATCTATCTATATATATATATATATATATATATATATATATATATATATATAT
>NC_068983.1:50232099-50242100 GCF_001194135.2 Octopus bimaculoides
TATATATATATATATATATATATATGGGAAGAGCGTTTATAATTATTAATTAATCACAATTATAAAGGACAGGGTCGGAAAAAACCTTACATGTTTAGAAATAACTCTTTATGATGGCTTTGTACTTAGTCCTGGTGCCTTTGTTCCCTCGAATCCTGTCCCTTTGATTGTAGCCAGAGAACTGCATGCGGTGGATGAAGTGTTGTATATGTCTTTCCAATTCCATAGGGTTTCACATGTGAGACACATTACTCATCACACTCTCACCAAGTCAGCTATCAGAATGTTAAACTTGGCGTTGTCCGCAATCGCTGCGTTCGTGTGAACAAAGTACTTAGACGCCATGGGCTTGGTATCATGAGAGTGAACGGCTTTGGACCTTAGTATTCTTCGTTTCTAGTCAGAGTTCAGTGCGAAAAATGGGTAATTTATAGTTAGGGTGCTTACTAGGCTAGTCTATCGTTATTTCCATACTCTGGTGGATGGAGTTTGCAATTTGCTGGATGTTCTCCATAATGTTATCTTCTAGATCATCAAAATTGTCTTGTAGGTTTACTCTGGCTATGATGTTGAAATAATCCACTTAGTGGGAGTACATGGTTAGGTTTATGCAGTTCTCTGCTAGCAATACTAACACCGATGGATGCACCTTCCTCTTGGGCTTATATCTTGTTATCAAACTTAAATATATGGCCTTTCAGTGTGGTCTTGGTACTCGCAACCACCGCATGTGCGGCCAACTTTTTTATCTGATCATTATTTTCGGGGGTTCGTATAGCTTCGGTTCACTCCTGCCATCTCTCTGTGGGGGTCTTCTTGGGCATAGAGCTTATAGTGGGGTGTCTACCTCTTATTGAGGTCAGAAATAGCTACGGCCATGTTTATCAAGTAATCATTATCGCATGTCAGTCATATATATGGTAATTAATAGATATTAATTAATATATGATTTTTACCCTATGTTAATGTATTAACCATAACCAAAGTTCTCAAACTGGATATATGCGACGCAGTAAATATTTTCTGCAGACATATTCCTGGAATTTGCGCGCCAAAACGAAGACTTTGGAATTTTACCATTAAGCTGTAATTAACAGAACCACATACACGTGCACCTATGACGGTGGGCAATTTTGTATAGGGTTCTGAGGATTATGGTTACATTACGAATAGGGTGAAGAGAAACAGACAGTCGGTAAGATTGTTAATTTTGAAACCGGTCCTTATTTAATAATGATTTTTTAGGTAATTTTAAATGTCTTGCCCGCTTACGCTTTGGTATTCCACTAAATTTCGTTTTTGAGAACAATTTAGATCTTAGTAGACACAGGATGTGATCTATTTCTAGCACATTGAATGTCCACGTTAGCAGTCAACGTTATATATATATATATATATATATATATATATATATATATATATACACACACACACACACACACACATATATGTATGTGAATTTTTCGAAAGTTTTAATTGGAAATTCAGGGCTTACATGATGTAATCTCATATACGTTTTAGATTGCTGTGATTACAGGTATATTACAGAGTACCTTATTATTATGTTCGTTAGCTTCTGATTTTATTGTTTTTTACAAGTGACTCTGTACTACAGGATGGTAACATTCTCATCTGGTATGATGCAACTAATTTCACTTAGACATTGCTATTGATATCGATTAATATTTATGAGTCAAAATTTCCAGTGTTTCCAGGATCCACTAGCTTTTATATTTGTTTTTTTAATGATAAATTTACAATATATTTATCAGAAATTTTTATTTTCATTAGAAGAACAATGGTTTATTTCACATACTAAGAATACTTGATGTTTCTTAGTAGTTTCAGATATTACAAAAGGTTCGGTATTCCATCATTATAAAATTATTGCTTTTATTGTTGACAAAATGTGCTTTTGAATTAGTAATTTTGCTTAGATATTTTATTTCGAAAGCAATCTGTTTGATTATGTCAGTTTAATTTTGTTTCTCTGTCAGATCTTTTATGACTATAATTGAATATTTCATTTTCGTTTTCATTCTAGTTATATATGAAGGTTTCCTGGCAACATTGTTTATGATATGTTTTTACGTTATTTCTACAAATAAATGATTTTTAAATGTCTTAAATACGCAGAATTAAGTAACCTGCACTAAGTAGCCAAATACATTATAGTTTATTATGGGAGATCTGCAAATGCCCTGCATTCTAACCGTTCAAATAAGCCCTTAGCAATGCAGTCTGGGATTAGGTTTCACTTTCCATCACAAAAAGGTCAAACATTCCATTAAAGAAAGATGATAATCAGTTCGTAATATTTGAATAGATATATAGGAGGTGAAATAACGTATGAATTTGTCGTTTTAAAATTTGTAAGTATTTACCTCCGAATTATATTATTATATGAAATAATTACACATTAACGCAACGTTATAGTCAATATATACACAATCCATTTAATATCATTGTGCAAGTTTTAAATTTGCATAATTCTATTTTCCCAAACAATGTAGAAGGTGTTAACTACGCTTTAAAATGTATTTCTTTTAACTTGTTCATTGTTATTAGGTAGATAAATCCCGAATCGAACTTGAAGTTTTTTATATTACATTTTGCAACATAATTTCATTTATACATAGAACAAACTTTATTTTTCTTGGCTCCAATTAATTTACAATTAGTGGTTTAGTTTGAATAAAGAGTAATGTTTATATTTTTGGCACAAAATAAAGTTGAATTAGTTATTAAAATATTATGACAAATTAATAAGCAACCAGAATTGTTTTTAATTACGAACGATAAAATAAATGCACCAAACTTCTAAATATTTAGTGTTGATTAATTGATGTACACGATCGAAGTTTAGAAAATACATTTAAAATACAGAAATAGCACAATAAATGTATATGACACATGCCAATATAATTATAGTATTCTCAATGGAAACCGTAAGAAAAATGCCTTTAATTTCTTTCTTTTACTGTTATATATTTTAGAGATGAGGATTTCTGTACATCATTTCTATTATTTAAATTGGGCGGGTATGTGTCCTCATCTCGTTTGTTGTTACCACAATGTTTCGGCTGATTTAGTCTCCATTACACTATATGCCCACGGGCATATAGCGTAATGTTTAAGAGCGCGGGCTACTAACCCCAAGTTTCGGAGTTCACTTCCAGGCAGTGCCTTGATTAAATAATAATAATAATAATAATAATAATAATAATAATAATTGCTCCGGGCTAAATAACAGGTGATTGTTTCTGGCTAAATAATAACATGGTCGTACACTAAGAAGCTCTCTCAACAAAAAACAAAACAAAAAAAAACACTTGATCCAATAATATCGGCGCAATGGAAGGAAAACTTGGTGATACAACTATGGGAAAGGTCCTGTTAAAGCAAAGGAAGTAAGCAATCCGAAAGATTTTCGTTACATACAGTGTTGTTTCTTTCTTAAGTGCGTGCTATCGCAATGTGACATACGCAAGGCGTCGAAAACCAGCACCAGGAACCATGGGAAAACATACTAATTACACAGTAAGTACGTAAGTTGAATAATTATCTATAAATACAACTGTCCACGCATCCATGTGCACATGCTAATATTTACAAGCAACATAAATAATTCCTACCCAACACACACGTACACGCACAAAAATAAAAGAAAAACACATGTCACGAGCGACGCGGCACCAAATATAAAAAAGTGACTTCCTACAAAAGAATATAAAAAGAAGCAAATTAGTCACTAAGTTTAAACATCACTAAACAGTTATGCACTGAAACATAGTTACCCATAAAAAAAAAAAAATAGAGACAATGTTCGATCTATCAGCCTACGATATGATAAATATGTCCATTGGAAGAACAAGGAAACGGTCTCATGCCAGATAGTCAACATTCAACAAACAGACCCGTCTCCTATTCTCACTGTTAATGCCTTAATGACAAGCCAAAACTCATGCCGGATGGGTCATCGCTAGGGACAAGGACCGTGTTAGCCTGTGGGTAAAAAAATGGGGGTCGAAAAATCTGCTGCAGGAAAAATCCCCCCCCCCCCGCAAACAAAAACGAACTATCAGGTCACCAGAACCGGGGTAACCCGAACCCTAGACCTGTAGTGATACTGCCAAAAACACAACCTAAAGCAAAACGCATAAAATAGAGTAGAGAGAATTATAGAGATGTGTTGAAAGCGTTCTATACAATTCAACTAACCTCAAGCAATAACTTCATTGTAGAAACATACAGTTCATGGCGAAACTTTGTAGGCAACAAAATATGTAGATATATAGACGCGAATAAATTAAGTAATCTACGTAGAGACGTCGTTAAGTATAAAAGGTTAACTGACGCTGAAATTAGGCAAACTAGTACACAAATATCTCATGGTAGACCAAATGAAAACAGCAACAACAGAGATGAAATTAGGAACAGATGAAATAGGGAACCCAGTGTGCGAGCATTATACCCCAACGAGGTATAATTTTATAATGATGGAATACCGAAGTGAGAAAGTGAGAAAGGGAGACTGGATGAAGTTGAAAATCCAAAATTGGGAGGCAAAAGGAATCGAAGAGCTAAGGTCCGTCCTTAGAAAGTCTCAGAAATGGAGAATCCCAGTTCTGGACCGTATCATTAACTTCTGGCTGAATTGTTCGACAGAAGTATACCAAAGTTTTGCTGCATCCCTAACTGATATCATCCAGAACCCAGAGCAAATACCTGCCTGGCTGACCGAAGGAACAACATACTTTCTACCAAAAACTAAAGACAAGAAAAAGTAAAAAAAACTATCGACCAATAACATGTCTCAACACTACCAACAAGATTCTCACATCCATACTAACTTAAATAATTTATACTTTCCAGGAACTGAACTCTATTCTTCCACGAAGTCAAAAGGATTTTAAAATGAATTCTTATGGATGCAAAGATCAATTACTCATAAATAAAATTATTGTAGAGAATTGCCGGAACAACAGGAAGAACCTGAGTATGGCATGCGTAGACAACAGGACAACATTTGATTGTGTCCCGCATAATTGGCTACTCAAGGGTTTTGAGATATACAAGATCTTTAGTGTCGTCACCAAATTCTTTGAAGGTAGGAAGTCGAATACACATCATCTTCTATACCATAGTAATGGAATGATCTAATATGACAACATCGACATCAAACGAGGCATCTTTCAAGGTGACTCCCTCTCCCCATTACTCTTTTGCATGGCACTGATCCCACTCTCAAACGAACTGAGTAACACCAGGCATGGGTTCAATATGCATAAAATAGTACATCATCTGTTTTATATGGACGATCTGAAGCTACTTGCTAGAAATGACAAAGAGCTAGTAGGGCTGTTAACCACTGTTAAAGAGTTCAGCAATGATATCGGGGTGGATTTTGGCCTTGATAAGTGTGCTAAAGCAACTTTTGTAATAGGAAAGCTCAAGCAAACAGCTTCTATTCAATTAAATATTGACACTACCAGCTAGGAGCATGACCCAAACGAAAGCTATAAATACGAAGGAGATGGTATACAACACGCTACTATGAAGGAAAAATGACGAAAAGAATATTACTAAAGATTGAACTCAACTCCAAAAATAACATCGAAGCCATTAACAGCCTGGCACTTACAGTAGTCTAATACAGTTTTAACATTATTAACTGGTATCTTTCAGAACTGTAACGCTTGAACAGGAAGACAAGAAAACTAATAATAATAATATTAAAAATAATGACACTGAACAAAAGTTAGTGTATGTAACTTAATTTATTCAGCTAGAGGGAAAATTATGTTTTATAGTTACACTACTTTTAGAACTCATATTTCTAAATTCCTGGATATAAGTAGAGGTTTGTGTATTTGGATTACTAAGCTAAATAAAAATAAATGCGAAGAAAGAAGACTAGCTGTTCCCATATATTGGCTTGAAAATATTTTAAGGTAAATTAAATAGATTAGTCAGAGCTAAACATTCAGACATATACAAAATAGGCTATATAAGGCTTGTAAATATTTAATGGTTAATTTTGAAGCTCAAGAAATTTAGTTGATACTTTTATTAAAGTATGAAACTAACATAATTAGAACAGCTCTTTAGAATATATATTTTGAGAGTAATTTGAGAAAAGTAGTTAAAGTTTCTAAATATATAATAATCATGGAACAATTAAGAAATAGCAAAGCTGAGAAATAATGGAGGAAGTCTAAGAATTCATATCTTAGTTGCAGTAGGCTAAGAAATTTTAAGGCAGCATGTAAGACGAAATGAAGCGTTCACTTACATTGATGGCATTCTCTTTAATATATATATATATATATATATATATATATATATATATATATATATATATATATATATATAAATCTACGTTCATTTATAAAGAATGTTGAACGTTGGAAATAAAAGGCACTCGCTACAGCTTGGTAAGCTTCAGTATATGCCCGTACACACACACACACACACACACACACACACATATATATATATAACTTTCTGTTTTCTTCACAGGAACACAGGTTTCGAGCAAGCTTGTAACGAAGGAGGCAATGTCCACGGTTGGGTTGATGAAATCACGTCGAAACAGTGCGTGGAATAACCCTTTGATTCCATGCGAATTTCGATTAGAAGTACTTTTATGCAGAAATTATATAGGAACATTTCTTTCTCCGACACAAAATTACCCACTAAATACCTTTCTCATTCTCGACTACAGTAATATATTGGAAGTTATTTTACGTGTTTATGCTAAAATGAAAACATGAAACTTACCGAGAGAGAGATAGAGAGAGAGAGAGGGAGGGAAGGAGAGAGATAAGGACAGATAATGAGGCGGCAGCATTTCTTGAAGAAATGCAAATATGGTATGTAAAGAAATATTTGATTCCAGTATAGGTTCATATTCTATTCTTTGGCAAAAACCATGAATTGTACCTAAATACTGAGGAGCAAAAGATACCTGTGTAAGTTTTAAATTAGGGTTGGGGTTATTATATAAACCGCAATTGCATCCTCTCTAAACCAATCCCATGTATTGTCATCCATAAATGTTACGTGGAAACTTATAATTTCTTTTTCAATCATATTGGCCTAACATCTACCACTTTTAAATTACATCTTATCAATCAGATATACATATATTAGTAAATCAATAGAAAAATTGCTATTATGGATATATATTTGAATTTGAAAAATACAACATATGTTAACATAGAGGGAAGCAGTCTTTAAAAATCTAAGATATATATATATATAAATAGGAAATAGATACATATAATGCTAGCTACGCCATCGTTAAACAGCTACTCAGAGATACGTCTCAGAGATACGTAGACCTAAAGACTATTCTTTCAAAACTTATCTTGACTACGAATCCAGAAACCACAATAATATGGAACAATATTTTATATTTTAAAACCTCATTAAATTCATTAATAATCAATTGTTTATCATTAAAATCTTTAGTAATCAGTCAGTGGCAGTAAATATTTTTTGTTTCTGTTTATATTGTATGCGTGTCTATAAGTTATAGCAAGTATTGCAATAACATCCATTGAAACTATTCTCCGGTAAAGCTAAAAAGTTTCTGGCTTTAAGGCTATTACAAAAGGCCTACTTAGAGGCTCAAACTTCGGAGATCTCTTATAGGGATTAAAATATGAAGGACCTTTGCAATAAATGTGTGAAGCTGAGATAGGAATATGATGAATAAAATCATAATTAACTGGTGGTCCATTATATTCGTGTACATAAAGCAAATAACTTTTCAACACCCGCTTCTACTCAATAATATATGATTTCTTTCTAATAAAATTTTGGGTTTCACTAAAAATAATCAATTTTTACTAAGTTAACAAGATTGAAAAGTTTATATATATTTACGAGCATTGTTGCTTCTATAAGGAAAATATTGCTATTAGGTTTTGTCTCATAGCCTGGAAATTGACAATTTTCCTCTACTGTTGACTATAAAATATAACGTATGCCCACGTCTTGGGTATAAAATATTCTTGGGTATAAAATATTCACTTCTTGACTATAAAATATAGAGTATACCCACAATACAAAGTATACCCACTTCTTGATTCTTTCTCTGATGAGATCATTTAAGGGAGGCAATGTTATCTCTATGAAATCTCTAGGAAATAATATTTACTTATTCTCGGACTCTGGATTATGTAACTTCAAGTGACCTCATTGTAAAGCCAGTCGCCATTGTGCAGAGTAATTTTTATTTTGCTGATTCATACTTATATTGCAGGCTCATTATAACTTCATAATTTATTAATGATACTAAATGAACTACCAAGTTGTAAATTTTTAATCATAAGAAAAATTGCTATGAAAGAATTGAACCTTGCACTATCGACTTACGCTTACCATCTAAACTATTAAAGCACTTTATTTCCGAGGTAGCGCTATTCTATAGCGGTGAATCGCTGGCTCGTTTAAATATTAATTAATAAAAATGAAAATAAATTTTCTAACGTGAACTAATCCTCTCTTCAAAAAATTGATTAGTTTAGACATGGAATTAGTTCGAATATTATGATGAATATACTGCAAGGATTGTAACGCATGATCTTCTTTTGATAATGTGGTATTTTGTTATTTTTCTTAAATGTATCTTGTACTTTTGCAAGAAAAAAAAAACAAGTTTGTAAAATTTGCTGCTGTTATTTGCATACATACGTGGTTTGCATTTTAAAACATTTTCAGGATAATATCATTATTATGCCTACTCTGGATAAAAATTATATTACCGTTTTGTTCTGTAGACGAAGGTAAAGAACATTGATTTCAATTTCTGCTTGGTTTGGGAAATATATTGTCATTACCAATACCCAAGTCCTTCACATCACACGACTGAATACATTTTTATTTTCTATTTACATGTTTAAAAGGATTTTCAACTACATATAATTTAGCGAATTCTAGACTGTGTTCGAAACATAAAGAATATATTATAACAATGACTATAATGTAATTGAATAAAAGTGCCTAAGAGCAAGGATTTGCCAAAATACAAAAAAAATTGTTTGTGGGAGTCGCAACTAAAATGGATTTAAATAGGCTGTATGCAAAACATGCATACATACATATGTTCATACCTAAATGTTTGTATACATATGTGTGTCAATGTATACATACTTACACACACACACACACACACACATATATATATATATTTGAAAGAATTGAACCTTGTACTATCAACTTACGCTTACCATCTAAACTATTAAAGCACTCGATTTACGACGTAATGCTATTCTATTATAAAATACAAAATATTTTATAAGCTTAAAGCTTATAAGCGATCACAGTGCATTGACTAAGGCAAATAGTCTAATATTGAGGACAAAAGTAAGGTTTGCCGCGAGTTTGCCGAATGCATAGGTGACCATGCGCACGGAAAATCCAACTTTGTTTCGTCAAGGGTTTTCCTTTTTTCGGAAGCGTCTCAGTAGTGGTCTCACGAAATTTCTTCCGGAATTCCTCATGAGAAGTGCCTGAGGTCGGCTGTTTCAATCTCGTGCGTGATGTGTTGGTACGTCTGTGGCGCTGCTTCTAAGTTATGTGTTATACGTGCAGCTACTTTTTTTTTGCACTTCTTTTTTTTTGTTGTAAACAATATATGAGCATGTTATTAAGAATTAACCTACACACATCCAGATGTAGCTAAATAATATATTGATTACCAACTTCCATCCTGTTGTTAATTTGGTGTCCTAGTCTGTGTATGAGTAACGCTTCCTTACCCAAATTTCTTTCATTGGCCTCAATTGTGACTGTTATGCTTTTATCTGTGTTCCGGCATCTGTCAAGATGTTTTCTCAAGGAGGAGGCTCTCGTGTTCAGATGTTCTTTGATGCGGACTTGTAACGGTCTTGTTGTGCTACCCACATAGAACTTGTTGCATTTGTTACATTGTATTTTATACACAATATATATACACATATGTATGTATATATATATATATATATATATAT
>NC_068983.1:50245294-50247165 GCF_001194135.2 Octopus bimaculoides
TATATATATATATATATCATTTTATTCGCTATTTCTTTCGTTGACTATTATCTCTCTCTTTCTCTCTCTCTCTCTCTCTCTCAATCATTCTGCATCTGTTTCGCGCTGTATAACTTTGACTAAACCAGATTCTGACATGGGAATACATATCTAGTAGACATATGATATTCGGTAAATAGTGTTTTATACATTGTTTACTTCAAAACGGACAACACATCAAATGGGAAATTGATGTTGCAAACCCAAACACATATATTTACAGACTAATATACGGGATCGCATTCAGAAAAGAGCACGCAGACACACATATATACACACACACACACGCACAAAGACACACTTATATAAATATACACGTATATATATATGTACGTGTATTTTTAAATCTATATATCCATATATTCATATATAAACACACACATAAATATGCATATTTAAAATATTCATATCCATATTCATATGTATGGTTATATATAATTATATGTTTATGTGTGTGTATGTGTGTATGTGTTTCCGCGCGCCTGTATAATACCCTAGCGGTCTGCTGTATTCATATCTCACGAAGAGATATGCTCTGTGAAAAGAACATTTGTGCGGTTGTTTGTGCCTAATCTATGTCTGTCTTACTCTCGAATTCTATTTAAATTCACGTCTATAGTATTTTATAGTAATGTTAAATTGGTTTCAGAGCTTGTCTGCTTTTCTATTATATCAAACCCACAGGGATGAAGAATGAAGCAAACCGATAAAGTGTTGTCTCAAAGTCAGCAAGTCTAGTTTAAGGTGTAGGTTGATTAGGAATTGTAAGGAATTGTAGGAATGTTGTTTCGGAATTGTAGGACTTTATTTAGGAAGTATAAGGACTTTATTAATATATTTTGCGTGTGGTAAAATTATAACCAATTTATTGCAGATAATATTAAACAACAGAACCCTATATGGACTCTTAACAGTCATATGGAACCTGGTTGAGAACCATTACTTTAGAGAAATATATATATCAGCACCGATATAACACTTACACACAGCATTTCAAAAGGCATCCGATGTAACAGCGACGTTCACTCACATGAAAGCAAGACTAAAGTCTTACAATATTCAGATACATATCTCGCAAGGTCTAAACACGTAACAACAACATTGTCAAGTAGTAGTGGCAGCGACCTCACAAATAATAGTAATGTTAGCAACAGCAGCAGCATCCGAACCAGTAGTTCTCAGCCATTTTTTTTATTTTTTTACTTCAGGATTCATTTGATCCCTATTTCACTCGGGTGGACCTTCATAGTCATTTGATATTTTGAAACTATCGTTACATTTCTATAATTAAATTTCAGCGGAACTTGAGCTCAGAATATAAAGACGACGAAATACCGCTATGCATTTTGTCCAACGTGCTAACGATTCTCCTAGCTCCCCAGCTTTATGACTACATATTGATTTCAAATGTTGTCTCAAAGTCAGCAAGTCTAGTTTAAGGTGTAAGTTGATTAGGAATTGTAAGGAATTGTAGGAATGTTGTTTCGGAATTGTAGGACTTTATTTAGGAAGTATAAGGACTTTATTAATATATTTTGCGTGTGGTAAAATTATAACCAATTTATTGCAGATAATATTAAACAACAGAACCCTATATGGACTCTTAACAGTCATATGGAACCTGGTTGAGAACCATTACTTTAGAGAAATTATTGTTGTTTTGTATAATTGTAAAATATGGAGAAAAGTAGTAGTGTTATTACGCAATTCATTTCCAAGTAATTCTGTTGCTTTACTTGCAAAATAAATTTCTTAATGGATACCGTCAATTAAAATGTGTATCGATTTTATAAACTTCAATATATATATATATATATATATATATATATATA
>NC_068983.1:50247585-50248683 GCF_001194135.2 Octopus bimaculoides
ACCCCACCTGCTGATCACTGAGCAAAAGAAAAGAACATCGCGTCGAAGTCTGTCAAGATCTCCGACAGCGTACCACTGGTGACCCCTCCGTCGTGTCGGATATCATAACCGTTGACAAGTGTTGGCTGTATGGGTACGACCCTGAGATGAACCAGCAGTCGTCATAATGGAAGAACCCTTCCTCTCCCCGACCGAAGGAAGTACGACAGATCCGCAGCTCAATAAAGGATATGCTAATCGTTGTTTTTTTTTTTTTGACATCCACGATGTTGTGCATCGAGAATTCTTCCCCCCAGAGCTAGACCATCAATCGAGAGTTGAAGCGTTAGTGGGAGGACATTCCGCAAAAGCGATTCGATCTGTAGGGCGGGAAAAATTGGCTTCTTCATAACGACAATTCAACCTGTCACTGAACTCTCCCTACTCGCGAGATTCTCGCCAAAATCAACATGATACCATTTATGTACCCATTCTATTCGCCAGATTTAGCAGCAGTAGCCTTCCATCTCTTCCCAAAGATGAAAATGCAGCTTAAAGGCCACCGTTTTAACACCGTTGATCCGATCAACGGAACAGCCTGCTCGTGAAATTAACGTGTAAGTGGCTGAGCACTCCACACACACATGCACATTTAACGTAGTTCTCTGGGAGATTCAGCGTGACACAGAGTGTGACAAGGGTGGCTCTTTGATATACAGGTGCAATAGAAGCAGGAAGAAAGAGTGAGAGAAAGTTATGGTGAAAGGGTATAGCAGGGTTCGCCATTACTTTAGGTGTTTTCGCTCAATAAACACTCACAACGCCCAGCCTTGGAATCGAAACCGCGATCCTACGACTGCGAGTTCGCTGCCCTAACCACTGGGCCATTGCGTCTCCACGAAAGGAGAAAGAAAATGATGTATTACTAAGATACATAGTTATCCGGTCAAAGAGGAGGAGGGAGAGAGGAGTGAGACCAAGCGAGAGTGTGAGTGATCAAAATTGAGGCCAGAAACAGGGGTGTTGCTGTACTGGAGATACATGGTTAACCAGTCACAAGTAGAGAGCAATTGAGAGAGAGAGAGAGAGAGAGAGAGAGAGAGAGAGAGAGAGAGAGAG
>NC_068983.1:50248806-50253706 GCF_001194135.2 Octopus bimaculoides
GAGAGATTGTGGTTTAGTGCCAAGGTATGTATAATCAGAAGGAACGGGAATCAGTATAGTTCGCTAGCCATTACACATTTTTTATTTTCTCTCCTTGTTTCTTTCTGTGTTCCTTTCTGTGGAAGAGCGTAGGCTCGAAACGTTAAAGATTTTTTCAATTCCCGAGCGTTATACTAATACATCTGTTTGTTTTCTACACCACCTGTCTTCGTCTTTTTTTTTGTGAATTCTCCCCCTACAAATAGAATGGTAGAGAAGAGCAAGCGAGTGCTAAGTGTTGGCAAAGAGGTATGGCATACTTTCAGATACAGATTCAGAATATAAATGCTAGAGTATTGTCAAGGTACATGAGTAGGGAGTCGGGACTTCACAGAAATATCAAAGCGCTCAGGAGTGGGGTATGCAGAGACTGGTAAAACTTGGCCATATAGAGTGGTTGAGGTAAAACAGGATTACAGTTAATGCAGTGAGCAGGACACTGACGACAGGATTGGGGAGTAAGAGATAGGTATATGCACAGCACCTGAAAAGACAAAGACACACACATACATGCATACACATACACTCATACACACACTCACACACACACACATAGCACATATAGATAAATAGATTGAAAGACAGACAGAAAGATATATAAATAGATAGTTATGTAGACAGATATATAGATAAATAGATAGGTATGTAGACAGACATACAGATAAATATATAGATAGACAGTTAGATAGGCATGTAGACAGTTAGACAGACAGATATGTAAATGGATAGATAGATAGATGGATATATATATATATAGATAGATAGATAGACAGATAGATAGATAAAAAGAAAGATACGCAAATAAGTTTTTATAATTATCATGCACTCGTATTCAGTTATATGCATGCGCTACTCTTATGCTGTGTATAATTTTAGGTTAAAATGTATATACACGTAGTGTTAGTTGACCCTAAAAGCTATCGAGCTACATTTCCGTACACCATAGTATATATGTGTATATGCATTTATGTACATATATAAATAAATAAATGAATAAATATATATATATATATATATATGTTATTATTAATATTATTACGTTAGATAGCAATATAAGCTGCTCCAGAATACCGTCATTTTGAGTTGCGTTTCGAAAATATGGAAATATATTCTCGTTTTCTGTAGAGTAATGCGAATTAAGTAAATTGTGATGGATGGGTTCTGACGATTCTTATCCAGAAGGGAACATATGGATTTTTTCTGTGGAATATTTTTGATAGGCACTCAGTTTTCAGGTTAATAAAAAGGAAATTGTTATTTAGAAGCTATAGTAGCAATAACAACAAGAGAAAAATATATAACAAACTATACCACGAACAAAAATAAATGTAAAAGTACGAAGAAGAAATAAAAAAAAATAATAATGAGGAGAATGATACAACTGCATGTAATCAAAGCACATGCAGCCGAAGAGCTGCGCTTGATTGTGCAGCTAAAGCATGCAACGAAAATAAAGCTACGGAAATAAGAACAATAAAAACAATAATTATTTCAGAGAAAATAAGAAAATGCAATCGAAACAGCCTGGAAAAAATTCTTCAAACGATATCAAGCGAAGGAGAAAATAAATAACAATAAAACGAAGGATCTTTGAAACAAAAGCGACAAAATAACAACGGTAAAAATGCAATACTGTGCAGAAGTTCTGAATTAAGGATCAACAAAAGAGAAGTGAATGAAACAAAAAGTAAGATTAATTAAATTGGGAAAATGCAATTGCGGAGAATACGTAGGTTTGAAAAACGACAGGGGCAAGTGAATTAAATAAATTAGAAATATTCTGAGAGATAGAAACAAATATTTAAAGGAAATTGGACAAGGACACCATAAAGAGAGAACAACCTTAATTTAAAGTATACAAGCTTTTTAGGAAACAATTGCAGGAAGTAAAAATCTACATAAAACATTGAATAATGCACGTAACAAAAGCGTTTTACGAACCATGTGCAACAATTGCAATGGACAGATATAAGAAAGAGAGCAACCTTCTTCTAAAGAAATACTAAAATAAAAGTAGACAAAGAAAAACTATTGGAAGTAAAATGCTTCATAAAAGAAATGAAATAATCCACCGAAGAAAAAGGAAATACGATCCGTGTGCTTCAGAGGAAATGGACGGATATAATAACAGAAGATAAAATAACAGTCACGATAGCAATAACGAAAGAAAAAAATAAATGTGGCTGGTATATTGCTCAATTCTCAAATCTAACATCTACATAACTTACAGTGTGTCTTTGTCATGTTTATATGGAAGTTAAGCAAATTTATGTTCAATACCACAGCGGTATACTTGAAACAATTGCTTTTACTATAGCCAATGCTCTAAGAAAGACGTGTGAATATAATTATTTGTGAGAAACTGCGTAGAATCCGCTGGAGAGTTTTCGTTCTCGTGTAGTTAATATTATATACATTATATACCCGGATTGTGTAGTTGACTTTATACACCCCGGATTTATCCCCACATTTGTGGAGCCTACACATTTGGAAATGCTTGCACCAGGGCCTTAACCTAAAAATTAACTTTTCTCTTTCTGCCACTAGTCTAGTTACGAAGGCACTGAAGAAATGCTATAGAAGCAGTCTTTGTTCCTTTGGGTAAGATAGTATTTTTTTCAGTGGAAGCAGAGAGACATAGGGAAATCTTATATACAATTAAATGATCGATATAAAGAAAAGAATTATCCTCGACACGTGTGAAGAATAGGCTGAAGCCTAAAACAGGATGGACAATTACACTTTTCTTACCTTCTATAAAATTAAGGTATTTAAAGTAAGAACAATAAGACGAATATATAAATCAGCGACTAATAGAAGAGCGTAATTATACCAGAAACGTTTCATGTAGCTGGCGTAAAACTTAGTTATTGATGAATAACGCAACATTACAAACATGCAGACACAAAAATGAATAGAGCTTCAGCCTGAATTGATTAAAAAACTGTCTATCATATCGCAATGCCTGCGCAAATCTGATGATCAATAGAAATGTATAAAATAGCAAAAGTGATTAAATAGTTCATTAAGAAAGTGAATGAGCTAATGAGAAAAATAAAATAATAAAATAAATAAATAAATAGGACGCGTATCACTAAAAGCCATAAATTCTACAATACAAAAGAAATATTGCAAGGTAATTCCTTTTCATTGATTCTTTTATCATTGTTAATACTGGCTCCATCATTTAAAAATTCTGAATTCCCTTGGAAATACTCATTCAATTGGTTGTAGATCTGCCGTCAAATTTACGTTATTTCAGAGACCTAATTTGAAACATTTATTCTCTTTGCCTTGCCTCTATCTTTCGTGCCGTCTTTCACCGAACTACAATGATCAAAACTGAAGATGTTCAATGATTTCAACTCTAACTTACGTAGCTAAGTGATGCATACACATTAGCAAAAATCTAAATGTAATGCGAAAGCCGTAACAAAATAGTGTTCATCGAATATATATGTATGTATGTATGCATGCATGTATGTATGTATGTATGTATGTATGTGGGGGTGACTTTGTGTGTATATTTATTCGTGTGACTAGGGTGATTCTAAATAGGAAGTTTCAGAGAATCATAAAATGGATGCGACACAGATTACTAGAGTACAGGTAGAGAAGTACAAGCAGAAAACTACAAAATATTCGTTGCTTAGAAGGAAAGACCAAAGTGTGTATAAGCAATATTCAACCAACAAACATCAATTTTAATTCTTTGCAATATACTGGTGAGCACAGTAGTAAAACAAATTATGTGTTTTCTCCAGTCAAAGAAATCGGGAGATGTAATATAGAAACATAACATAGTGGTGTTTTATTAAAGGGAAAAACTGTACAATTTATAATCGATATAGTAGTTCTTACACTGCGCAGTATTTCCCCACTAAAGCATTTCAGAAAATGGAAATTCACTCAGAACTTTGTTTCGACCGATCAATTATATGGAAAAATATAAGACTTGCATAAGCAAGAGTAGATGAAATGTCACGCATTATTCTCATAAAATCTTCTTTGTACCTAAAACTACGACAACTAAAAACGAGGAAGCCTCTTGGTAAGAACTGCAGCCATTTCCGTCAAAAGTTAAACCGCATCTCTTTAAACAGTGACTGACATATTAGAATATGTATAATTCTCAATAATTTTCAGGAGACGCTGTGGTTATGTCTAACACGGCCTTCTTCAAAGCTTTTCTCGGTCAGCTTGAAAATGGACAGAAAAAACTAAGGAATAAAACAACCATTAACACTACAAGGATACAAGAAAAAAGTACGTAGTAAAGTTATCTGCTAGAAAACACACACAAGTCACCTTGAAGTAGCATACTATCCCTTTCTGAAAGAAATAAACATTACATAATGCAGTCCTACATACGCCCGAAGTGACACAATGATAGTTTTTGAAAATCTTAGGTTCATCGTAGAGGCGACGCTACACAATGTCAATAATAGCAAAGTACAACAGCCATCAACGATGTTCAAATAAGCATCACTTGGAAGAGAAAATTATTCTGGAAAATTAAGATGTTATTCGCATTTATCAATGGTTAATGGATACATAAACGAAAGGGTACTATCTTTGAAATTCGAATGAGAAATTTTACCAAGCTTCTTCACACCATATTTGCCTTGCTTGTTAACGATATTATATGGTTGAAGAATTTCGTTTAGGTAATCATACTATATATATACATATATACATACATATATATATATATACATATATATATATATATATATATATATATTAAATATATACTTTTATAAAACAAATTTTACAAAATATATAGTATCTGTTAACAGTCTTAGCCAAAAACTCACAGTTGAGTTTTTGTATATATATATGTATACATGTCTCTTAAAGG
>NC_068983.1:50255970-50259668 GCF_001194135.2 Octopus bimaculoides
TATATATATATATGTATATATATACAGTCATAAATGCAAATAAATATTATACATGAATGCATAAGCATTTCTATATTTCTTTCAGTATATATGCTTTCTGGCGTATGTGTGTGTGTGTGTGTGTGCTTGTGTATGTGCGTATGCGCGCGTGTTTATGAATGCGTTCGTTTTTCATTATTCTGTACACGTATGAAGTTGATTTCAGTGATGTTAAAAAGGGCTCCTCATTTGTCATAATTGATTAAACTAGTCGTATGATATATATTTATCCCATGCCATTATCACACGCATTTTATATCTCAAATGTATCTTCATTTGATTAATTCTGTCTGCTGCCTTTCGAAGTGAAAGCTTTCCGAGATGTAATAGAGATACATAATTGGTTATTGCTTGTTTCCAGTGTATACGCGTGCGTATATATTTAGCAATATGAACGCTTTTATTGTATATCAGTGTATACGACAGATTATAGAAAGGCGTTTTGACAGCAGTAGAATATAATTATTATGAGCAATTATTCAGAATAGATAATAATCCTGCATTCCCGATTTCAACTGACTGATTTCACAGTTTCCATTCTTTGGAGGTGTTACGTTTTATCCCTAGGCGAAAATTTCAGCTATGTTTGTCAAAACCTGCCAGCTTATTTATGAAAAAGGGTGTTATTTCAACGAGAAGTGATAAGATCCTGTTGAACTGTTTGCTGCATGTCGTTTTCCGTTGGAATAAATTCATGATATGCACACCCTAGCCACTTTTAGTAATTTGAATTTTGTCTGCAATTTCATACGTAAGCTAGTAATTGCTTTTATAATTATAATAACGGCAAAGTTTTATGTGGGGAATAAATGAAATGATTGCTCTATGAATAGGATCAGATATATATCGTGATTTTCCATATACTAGGAAATTATTAAATATTACGAAACAGGGTGGAGGGTCTGGAGGCCTTTCTTGCTATGTTGAACCAATACCTTCAACTTTCAGTGCTAGATATAGAAAGCGCCAACATAGATATATTTTAAATACGAAGAAAGCCTCAGGAAACCCCATGTAGTTCTGAGAGATAATTTTAAGAGGCTAAATCTACTTTCATGCTGTTGTTAAAGAGTATTATAGAGGAATTTTGATAAGCGTTCATGCTTATAATTGAAGTTATATTTTTAAATATAATTCCTACAAGTGTTTATAAACATTTTGATGCTTAATCCTTTAATTCGTCGGTATTTTAAATACATGACGGTAAGTGCCTACGCCAATTCAAACAGTTTTAGTTCTTACACAACTAGACTCAACAAAACTTAAGCACATTGTTATATTTCACCTGTCATAATCATTTTATGAATATCCGAATAGTTCATGTGACACGGAGTCCATATAGTCTTCTGTAACAACATAATATACTTATGTTACTATCTTTCTGGTGTATTATTCTTTTTGCACCGAGGAGAATGGTAATATGTAATTAAATTAATTTAATTATAATTATAATTAGTTTAATTTTTTCCATCGTAAGCATGCTTTAAAGTTTTATAAAACATTTGACATCTTCTATTCTCCATCTTTAAGTGTTTGTTGAGTTTATTTACGTGTTCTATAAATGCTAACACACCTTTTATATATATATATTATTAAGGTGGCTTATTCGCAATTTACAACCAAATGACATATATAAGGAAGTATTGTAACCACGGAGATGTACCTGCGCCTTCTGTTACTATAATTATCAAGAATTGTAATTGTATTCATACATTATCTTTTTCTCTATAATAATTTATATAATGATTACTGCTCATACTTAAGTTTGCGGAAAACATATATGTATATGTGTGTATGTGTGTGTCTGTGAAGGTGAAAAGCTCAGTGGTTAGAGCATCGAGCTTACAATCACAAGGAATTGACTTCAATTCTTGAACGGGTTTGTTCTGTGTTCTTGAGCACTGTATTTCCTTTAAGCTCCAATTCAGTAAGCCGTAGAAATGCGTTGGCCTTATTTTATGGTGTGTTGGACAACATTGGCGGTGTGGAGAGAGAAGTGTAATGCATAGGCGGCTGCTGGTCTTCCACGAACAATCTTGCTCGGACTTCTGCCACGGAGGTTAAGTTTCTAAGTGCAATCCCATGATTATTCATGAACTAAGTGAGGAGTCTTCTTATATATATATATATATATATATATATATATATATATATATATATATTCACAAACACCATCCTATATATAGCCAAAACGCATAACCACGCAGACTTAATAAAACGTTGGAATATTTTATCCACCTTCAACTATTAGAAATTAATTATATTTCTGAATCATTCATTTCACATCAGCCTCTGAATATATACGAAGATTATAATTTTGTGAAAGTAAAAGTACTAAAAATTCTCATTTCAGGAAAAGCTATTAAATTGCAATAGAAATTACCATGTTCTACTGTAAATTTGAGATTGTAATTTTAAAACATCGTGCTATACTATTACTCCAATATTAAAAGCGTATCAATTAAATTAGAATAGGCGCTAGGTGTAATTTCTGATGTATTCTTAAAACTGTTATTTTACCCCAGAAATAAAACTTTATTAAAATACACGCAACCATTATTTCGCATCGATATCCTTTCAGCGGAGATAATATTTATATTAGCAGGTACTGCTGATGAGGTTCTGCTCGCTTAAGGCTAACTGTTTGATTAATTTTCAGACATTATCTTGTTAACATTGATAACAAAAGATTAAACATTTTTACCGAAAATTTCGTAAAACAATTTTCTAAAGATTTATTGTTAAATTATAGCTAGAAGAATAATAAATCTCAATATTATTGGTAACACTTGAAATTGCATATCCAATTTATTAATTCCAATAGGATAAAAAATAAATAAAGAAAGAATAAAATAGCTTTTCGAATAAAAACATTTCTTTATCTGGCAATTCTTATCGAGATAATGGAAATTGGAATATATAGATTGATTAATAAATAAGTACAAAAAGCTTCCAGCGTTATATAATAATGGAGAATAGTTATGATGAAAAGAATAATGTTTATGTAATATATATTATCGTAGGATACTTTAAGACTCAGGAGATATTTGCAGTAATTTAAATGCTTTTTTTTTTTTAAAAAGAAATGAATATTCCAATTGGGTTTCTTATCAGCATGTCTGCAATAAATTAAAAAAACACGCACATACGAACGAACACACACACTGAAATAAACATACATACAGAAACATACGCGCAGGTAAAGGCATAGCAACGTATATATGCACCTATCTATTTATCTATCTATCTATCTATCTATCTATCTATCTATCTATCTATCTATCTATATATATATCTACGTAAATGCGTGTGTATGTACGTATATATATATATATATATATATATATATACATGTGTACACAATCATACAGGTGGTGCGCGCGCCTACGTTTTCACAAGTATAAATGAAAGTGAAGAGAGTGACAGAGACAAATATAGAAGATACAAACGTAGAGAAATAGATGGATAGATAGATAGATAGATAGATAGATAGATAGATAGATAGATAGATAGATAGATAGATAAATAGACGGATGGATATCGATACATCGGCATCTCGTCGATAACGAGTTTTTTTTGTTGTAACGAACTTCTATGAAACTCTGTGTCCCTTCTTTTCGTTTCGTAAAAGCTGGTAAGATTTACAATATTTCAGTTTC
>NC_068983.1:50261110-50262042 GCF_001194135.2 Octopus bimaculoides
TATATATATATATATTATTCTTGACCAAGAATTTTGATGGCAGTGACTTCGAACTTTCAGCCATCTAACCCATCGTCAGACTGCGATGAATCAGAGTTCGGTTCTCTTTAGTGTCTGTTGAGATAAAATCATCTTTGGGTGTATGTGATTTTGAGTGAGGTGGTAATTAGGATTTTCATGGTTAGTTGTTAGGGATAGGTGATTTGGAAATATTTTAATGGATAAAATTATGGTATTGTTAAGAATTTATTCATGCTTGTAGAACTTTCTAAACACGCCTGTATGTATTTCTCTTTCGTTAGGTAAGCACAAGTGGTGACAGTATCTTTATTCCGTTTGATGTCGATTTAATCTTTCTGCTTTGACAATAAAAAGTCAAAGGTACAGTGCCCAGTTATTGATCCCTTTGTAATTAGGTGTGGCAACTTCTTATCCACAAAAGAATGAGGTAATGTGGTGAGTTTAGGCTGGCCATTTCTTTACTAGGTGTACTTGTCATTTAGGGTCTTCCTTCTTTTCATTTGTAAGGGTGGGATAATTAATTAGGCATGTGATGGCGTTGTTGGTATAAAAAAATTGTTTCTTTATGCACTGATGTTCAAAAAATTATTTGCGTAAAGTTGGTACGTCTATTTGATTCTCTCTAGCTCTTTATTGTTCTATAAGCAATTTTTTTTAGTATACTGTGATTTAGCGCTTCTGATTTTTGGAGGTAGACTTTGTTTATAATAATTCTTCAAATTAAGTGGGCCAATGTAGAAGCTATGTGTATAATTCATTTATAAAGAATGGGAACAGATACAATGCATAATTTAATTAACAAGCATGCATATATATGCCAATACATGCATGTATATATAAATACATACACACAGAAGTATGCATATATGCACACGTCTCTCTCTCTCTCTCTCTCTCTCTCTCTCTCTCTC
>NC_068983.1:50262052-50268868 GCF_001194135.2 Octopus bimaculoides
ATATATATATATATATATATATGCGTGTATATCTGTGTTTGTGTGTGTGTATATATATATTCGAGATCTAACTCTTTCCCACAATAAGAAATTATAATATAGTCTATGTCCTACAGCTGATTGCAACAGTTGTTTTACGAATTTTTCCTTGTGTGTAAAAGAAATTTAACATCATATCAGTGATATCAAACTTCTAGCTCTAGAGGAGTGTTAACATGGATATATAACAATTGTTCATTAATGATGAAAGCTTTTATAAACACAATATTATTAAGAATAATAGATAATTTCATAAGTAAACAAAAACTAATTCCGATCTATTAAGTAATTATTCACTCTAGATAATTAAGATTATATGAAATATGTTGATTATTATAAATTAGTTTCTTTGCAGTAATTCCTCGTTATCTCTAATGAAAATTAATTTAGTTGTTATTCGCGTGCATGTTTTTTTTTTAATGGAAATGCTTCTTAATTAAGCGTCACGTAACTGAAATAGCTTCTTATATGTTTCTGGTTTTAGCGTAAGTCTATTCATTCAAACAAAGACATACGCTATATTAATGAACTCACCCGAGGCTGGTGTCAATCAAACAGAATAATTATCGAATAAGAAACTGGATTGATGATGGTTGATGATAGAGGTAGAATAAAGTCTAAAGTCTAGCTTCTACGTTACTAAACGTATTTATATTGTAACGAGCGTCGAGTCATATTGGCAAGGGTTATGTGTGTTGATTTTGCTCGTATATATAAGCATACACATATGCTGTACACATGCGCGGGCTTACATCTGCTTACATAGTTATGGACGAAAGCAAAACACACCTAATTAGACAATGCATCATATGCTATAATACTTGCACCTTACAACAAACCTCTTGGTAATTTCAATGATGTTTGCACTGTGTTGTTTCTAGAAATGGACTCCAGATTTTGCTGCGTCATATATGAGATAAAACACTAAGAGACCACAAGATAATATGAGTGCTATCATTAAAGGGACTTTGCAAGTTTGTGTTGCCTATTGTGCTGTTGAAATACACTTCATTGATACATGTAGATATTGTATCATTGCATTAATGAAGCAGACAATGATCTCATGTTGGTGTTGATAGGCGTTTCCTGATAATACGAATGAATGCATATCTCGTGGGAAGTCATTATATTGAATGTGGTTGATTGAGTTTCGTTTATATGTTGTAGATAATCGTGGTGGAAAATGCTATCATCTACATGGTGCTGTTAAAAGCATCGACGTGCATATAATTCATATAGAAATGTCTTAGAGATATATTAAGGAATTCCAAAAAATTCTTTCATATTTACAACATGCCAGTAAGATACAGTTCAGTCGAAGACATTGGAGCTGGATAGTGCATGCATTAATGTAAGGAAAACTCTTTCTTCGGAGACATGGCCGAAATTTTGGTTAATTCACTGAAAGCAAAGTTAACAACTTTGTTTTCGGAGAAGACGTCTATGTAATGTGA
This sequence comes from Octopus bimaculoides, assembly GCF_001194135.2. NCBI lineage: Eukaryota > Metazoa > Mollusca > Cephalopoda > Octopoda > Octopodidae > Octopus > Octopus bimaculoides. Next base: position 50,263,546 of record NC_068983.1, read on the forward strand.
GTCAAAGATATGTAGCACAGAAGTTGTATTGCTAAATTCAAAAGATAAGGTATTGAAACACAAGTCGCAACAACTGGTTTTATGCCATTTCACGCTATCAAAATGGAGAAATGATGTATAACGAGAAGAGAGAGAGAGAAAGAGAATGAGATAGAGAGGGTGGAGTCTTAAATTCTATCATTACTTGCGTACACAAACTTGTTAATTGTTCAAATATGCTTGAAGCATATTCTAACATGTAAGAAAGACATTCATTGTATTTCGTCAAGGAAAACAATTCTCATTGCAGAGTGAATATATAAATATGCATACGTACATACGTGTGGAGACACATGGCCTAGGGGTTAGAGCAGCGGATTTCACGGTTGAGAGATTGCGAGTTCGAATCTCAGACCGGGCAATGCAATGTGTGTGCTTATGTGCGAAACACCTAATCTCCACGCGGCTCCGGCAGGAGATAATGGCGAACCTGTGCTGACACTTTCGCCCCACCTATCTCTCACTCTTTCCTCCAGCATCAAGCAACCCATCTGCTACAAACCGACGTTCCGTCCAGGTGGGGAACCTATACGCCAACGAAATCGGGAAACCATCCCTTATGAGCCAGGCATGGCTCGAGAAGGAACAAACAACACATACATACGTACGTACGTACATACATACAAACATACATAACAATGGCGCCCTTGACATGTGTAAAGGACAGTTTAATAGATCCATTTTGAACGCCTTTCTCAAAGACTATGCCGATTTCTCCGGGCTAAATCAGTAAGTAAATCGGTTCATTTCTCCAGTAACAGAAACACCGTTTACTCACCAACGTAGCATTATCCTGAACAGATTTTAAAATTTACATCTACACCACGTGAAATCTCGCTAGCACATTCTGGCTGAAACGAACGCCACAAAAGATGAAACTAACGTCCGAATAAAACAACTATTTCATCAGTAAGTTATTTAAGAAGATGTAAATACTCTTCTTATTTTACTTGGAGTAATTTGAACGTTAGGTTTTGTTAGTAAATGCTTGAAATAAAATCTGAATAAAACTGAGAACTTCAGAAATAGAAATCAACCAGCTAATTCGTACATTACAAGTGCAATCTGTGAGTGGAACAATAAAAATATGCAATAATTTTTCTCAAGCTCCAAAATGTGAATTTGTCTTTATTAGCTACATCTCAAAGATGGAACATTGTATCTTTGCTGGAAACCACCCCTCCTCACAGGAGACATACACACACACACACACACACACACACACACACACACACACATATATATATATATATATATATATATAGATATACATAGATACATACATATATACATGCATACATATGTATATATATGTGTGTGCGTGTGTGCGTGCATGTATATATATGTATATATTTATATATATATGCATATATGTATATTTATATATATATATATATATATATATATATATATATATATATATATACATATATATATATGTGTGTGTGTGTGTGTGTGTGTGTGTGTGTATAAGGGAACCTCAAGGCAAATTCACCTCAGTTGCCGTGGAGAAAAATTTCTCTCTAATGGTAAAAAGGTGTGTAAACGTTGGCAAATTATAATCTTAGTTTTGAAACATAACACGTAAACTATTCAAATATATACCTCCTGAGAAATTTCATCATATTTACGAAAATTTGTTCGCACCCAACGTGTGTGCATATCTCATTATCAAAAACCTTGAAGATACATTTCGACAAAGACCAGTATTCGACGATGAATTAGCGAGAACGTCATCTTTAAAGAATAAAGTGTTAGAATTTCTACGATAAAGCAGTTTTGTGGATTCAGGATATGTATAATATAATATATCAACTATCCATGTCTTCGAAAATCAATTTCTGATCGTCAACTTTATGAAGACAAGCGGTAACTGCCGTAGAAGTTGAAACACAATTGTTTTTGGATTTTAACTCTATGACAAAATAAATAAACAAAGAAATAAATAAATGGTAGAAAATTAAAATTTTAATTTTTTTTAAGCGAGCTTTCCTTTTTACAATATGTTGCTGTTTCATTATGTACCGTAGTGATTGAGAAATTAACACATTCAAAATTGCTACAAAGAAGATAATCAGGCCTGCTAGCCTGCAGGAATTGTTCGATCTTTTAAAATGTATTATCAGTTTTGTTTCATTACACATGATTTTGAAAAGTATATGAACGAAACAAATAGCAACGAAGCTGATTAAGTTGTACGTTTGGTCGTGATAACAGACAAAGCTAATGACCACCATGGAATTGTGAAAAATTCATTGATATCTTAGTAGTTGCAATAACTTCACAGAAATTAGCATTTCTCTCTCTTTCATAATATTATTAGACACCTGAGACACATAGGCCTTAGAAGAAGCTATGTAAATGAAGCTTAATTGATAACTTTTAGTCTGTTTTAGTGATATTTTCAGTAGTTGCATCCAATAAGGTTATCAAAGAGGACACGTATCAGAAAAAAAGTCTAAAGGTTTCAGCAACAGAAACCTGTAACCCCAAAAAGATAAGGGGGCTAATACTAAAATATTACTGTGTAATATTAATGATGATGATGATTATGATGAAGTTGATTATTATTATTATTATTATTATTATTATTATTATTATTATTATTATTAACATTAATAGTAATAATAATAACGATAATAATAATAATAATAATGATAATAATAATTAAATCGGACACAGAATGGCCCGATATATAACTTATCAAAGGTGGTAGAGGCTTTATACTGCTTGAAAAGTATTGCAAAATAACCACCATGGGACTTCAGAAATACCTACTTTAAAAGTAAGGAAAACTAATACAATTAGCCACAAAACACGAACAAGATAAAAAAACTGTTTTCTGTCTTTAAGGAAGCTGACAGATACGAAAAAGAAATCACAGTACCTAGCAACAATTGAGAAAAAGAAGAAATTGCAAACGCTGGAACAAAATTGACAGGGATTCCTCCGAGCAGAGACGGCAACTCCTTGATATTATATTTTATGGTTTCACGTGCCTTACTATAGACTAAGTTATGCTGCACTTCATTTTATCCTCCTTCAGTTGCCATACGAAATCGGCAACTGATGTTGAACGTCTCTTATTGATTGTCTTAAAGCTGGCGACATGGTTACGATAATAATTCTTAAATGAATCAGCCGTCTGCCCAGTGTAAACATACGGTCCTCCCCTTGTGTGCACGATACATTTATATAGAATATTTGTTCTCCTACAGAGATTCATATATATGTCGCATGGCCAAAGATTACCGTGAATTTTTTTTAGAGACACTTTCAAATTTATCAGAATATTGAGGCTGAAGATTGGAATAGTGAAATTTCCATTCACTTAACCATGAAACGATTCGTATCCAATTAACTAAAGGCTTGGCTTGTTTACGCTTTTCCCTCCGGTTTTTTGTTCTATGTGTGCCATAAATATCGCCATCCACTTTAGAGAAAATTTGTAGTTTGGAATCAGTAGTTCTTTGACTGCTATTTCTAAATTTTCAGTATGTTGGAGAAGCAACTCAATTGCTAATCCCTGTATATTTATAATGATATATATATATATATATATATATGTGTGTGTGTGTGTGTGTGTGTGTGTGTGCGTGTATACACCCGCACACACACATATAGATGTATGTACACATTTTGTTTTCACATACAAGCAGACACTCACACATACACGCACACACGCATACACACACACATGCATACACACACACATACGCACACACAGATGAGGAAAGAGAGATTTGAAACAGGTAAGAACGTCCTTGTTGAATTTCTACTGATTTTCTATGAAATAAATTTAGGTATTGAACCAGAGTTGAGAAGAAACATGACTTTTTACTGACCAATGTGTGTCCAGATATACTTTTCAATTAACTTGATTATAATCCTGAAGATAAAGTGTGCATTCCATTCTTAAATAAAACCAAAATATCTAGAGAGTATTGTTAGTTACAATTTCTTGATAAAGTAGACGCTGCTCTGTTGTAAAATCAATTTTTCATCAATAATATGCCAAGTATGTTAGCTTTAGTTTCTGCAGTTATCGGAATAGCTATAGATTTACATTTATTATATAATAAATAATCTTTGGTAAATACGAAAGATTAATTTCTTTTTGTCTTTTACTAAGCATCTATTTTCAACATAGAGTTGTTTCACCACGAAGAGCAACCTCTGAGAAATTTACATACGGAATAAAAATAACACAAGTAGATAATCTTCCATAGTAAGCCTCTCAAATTCATTCATTTTCCTTTAAGTATTTTCAGTGTTGCTGCAAATAATTCATGAAAAATATATGATCTTGACTATGAAAAACACGACTTTATCCAGATGAATAAGGTGGGTATGAATTACAAACTTTGGTATGAGGAAAGATTTGGTAGTTAGTGGTGTTGGAGCGAGAAAGGAAAAAGAGTTTATAAATGATAGGAAAACTTGGAGAGTGTGGACGGATGAGTGAACTTATGTTGCTCAAAGGAGTATGGAATAAGAATGATGCGGCGTGGGTAAGCCAGCATATGCTGTCGGGCCCATTGATGAAGTTGAGGATTGCGTTCTATGCTTTGACCCGAGCATAGAACGAACTCGCCTCTTTGAGCTGGGAAATGAATGGACTGCTTGGTGTGTGTCTTTTTGAGGCTACCCCTTGCTAAAAAATGTGGAATAGACTTGGGTATATATATATATACATATATGAATGATACATCTGTTGGCACTCACTGAATTATAAACACATTGTTAATAGTTTTAGGCACTCTTCACAAATTAATGATTTTCTTTTTTTATTGTGATGTCATCACTCACTTGTAAATGAAGCAATATATTAGGGTGTAAATTCGTTTAGACATAACGAACCTAATGACACGTAGATTGAAATGAATATGTGTATGCTTTATATTAATGTTTATGTTCAGTACAGAGTGTAATATCAATTAATGCCTGACAATAATAAAGGCGCCACATCATCAAGTTCGTTAATTTACAACTGTTTTCGTTGTATGGAGTAGGGTAGTCAAAGAAGAGTGCTTGTGCAACATCATATAAATTTCTCGGAAGCAATCGCAGTTTGCACAATCTCTTAATGTTATGCATATAATATAAACAAATGCCAGCGACTGATGGCGATTATGTGACTCCTCTTCACTTGTCATTCACACAAATACATTTGTCACTCACAAATATATACACACACACACACACATGTATGTACGTATGTTTAAATGTATGTGTATATGAGGGTATGTATGTGCATATATATATATATATATATATATATATA
>NC_068983.1:50269997-50271078 GCF_001194135.2 Octopus bimaculoides
TATATATATATATATATATTTGTGTGTGAGTGTGTGTGCGCGCGCACGTGTTTGTGCATTTATGTATATAAGACTAAATATGTTCCAGCGAAATCCCAATTGTTTCAGATGGAGTTTTTAAAAGTAATGCATGCAAATGTATTCATTTAGATAAATAACAGTGTTATTGGTTAAGCTGATGTTAGTGGAGAATTGATCTGTGAGTTATAGTCGTGTGCACTAATAGTCTTAGTCTCAATTTAATTAGTCTCGATAGATGCGTCGTCAATAATAGCAATTATTACATGCTTTATATCAGAAGAGTTTTGGCTTCATCTGAATCTGAGAAGATGAGTGGATACTATTAAGACAACATAGGAGGGCTATTGTGGCTTCTGAATATCTTACTGATTTCAATAGTAATTTAAACCATGTCGGAAAATTAACACACATGTGTACTAATATATGCGAAATATGAACGAGAATGTTACTGCATGTGTGGACGGTGGAGATTTAGCCTATCTATACTGGTGAGAGTAAGCAGCAGCGAAGATAAGAATATGCCATATAATAGTGGTAGAATTGTGCTAATTGATATTTTTTATTCTGTAATAATACACATTAAATATGCGTCACTCACACACGCGCACATTACATATACAGATATATGCACAAACACACTATGTTTATACATGTGTTGGTATTAATATGTAAATGTGCGATAGCTTAACTTGATAAAAGCTTAAAGATTTTTATAAATATAACATCTCCATATATATATATATACGTCCGTCTATCTATCTATCTATCTCTCTATCTATCTATCTATCTATCTATCTATCTATCTATCTATCTATCTATCTAACAATCTATCTGCCTGTCTATCTTTATGTATTTCTTTATCTCTCTTTCTGTCCATCTACCTACCTACCTACTTACCTACCTACCTACCTACCTACCTACCTACCTACTTACCTACCTACCTACCTACCTACTTACCTACCTACCTACCTACCTACCTACCTACCTACCTACCAACCTACCTACCTACCTACCTACCAACCTACCTACCTACCAACCTACCTACCTACCTACTTACCTA
>NC_068983.1:50271529-50275476 GCF_001194135.2 Octopus bimaculoides
AAGAGAGGGAGGGAGAGAGAGAGAGAGAGAGAGAGAGAGAGAGAGAGAAAGAGAGAGAGAGAGAGAGCGAGAGAGAGATTGATTGATTGATAGATAGATAGATAGATAGATAGATAGATAGATAGATAGATAGATAGATAGATAGATAAACTCCGCTGAGCAATCACACCCACATATATATACACATACACATATACATGTAGGAACCTAGTCTAAGTTCTTTTGATTTGTTGATAAGTTTGGTATTTGCAAATGGAATCACGTGAACGAATATTAATATCATCTGTTAGTCAACATCGCAGGAAACGTAATATTTGTATTACAGTAATGTATACTAATGTAGCTTTGTCAACAGTTTACTTAATTTGCTTCGATAGATGCATCATCAGTCATATCCGCTTTGAAATGCATCATTTCTACAAACAGTTGACTCTGTATCAATTGGAATACAGGTGTAAATACGATTAAGGGAAGTAGCAAGGACATGGTCACCGCAGGAATTTATGGTAAACACAATATATTCAGCTTATGTCGATAAGGGAAACTAACCTGCTAGAATAAGCAGGCCTGATAAACAGCTAATTATGTCTTCTTTTATATATGATATTTAAACAAACTGTGTTATTTTAAATATTTTAACTTCTAAATGCAATTTCACTGCCATGTACAAGCGAGAAAATTATTCTTGCTAATATAGAAAGGTGCAAAAATACACTTATCAACTCAATAGCGCCCTCTTTCAGACTTGCACAAAGTCTGAAACTGGGTGGGAGGGAATGAGTCGATTATATCGATCCTTGTGTTTTACTGGAACTTAATTTATTGACCCCGAAATGATGAAAAGCAATGTCGACCACGGCGGAATTTTAACTCAGAACTTAGCGACGGGAGAAATCCCGTTAAGGAATTTTCTGGCTTGCTAACGATTCTGCGAATTTGGCAATAATAATAATAAATGCTCTGATGCAATACCAGGCACTAGCACCCATGGCTTCTGATCTTAACTGATTAGAAGTGTTAACCTGTACATGCTTTGTCTTGTGTTACACGTACACTATTGACAAGCTACATTAGAATACATCACTATAATTCAAATATTATATATTCTTATTTCTTTATTTCTTTATTGACCACAAGAGGCTAAACATAGAGGGGACAAACAAGGACAGAGAAAGGGATTAAGTGGATTAATGACACCGAAAAGATGAATCGTCAAGTTGACGTCGCCAGAATTTGAGCTTAGAATGTAAAGCTAATAATTTGTTCGGCGCGCTAACGATTCTGCCAGCTTGCCTTCTTGTTACTACTACTACTACTACTACTACTACGGAAGCACCGAGTCTGAATCCTTAGCACGTCTAGCAAAATGCTCAGTGGCCTTTCATCCGGCTACATTCTAAGTTCAAATTCCGCCGAGGTTGTCTTTACATTTCATCTTTTCGGGTCGATAAAATGTATACCAGTCGAGCTGTGAGTTCGATGTAATCGAATTATTGCCTCTCCTGAAATCGCTACCTTTGTGCCAAAATTTGAAATCCTTAATATTATTATATGAAAACACAGCTTATTTTGCTGGGTATGATGGAAACTGTCAGTGGTCCACACACAGCAGGCTAAGGGGACATTTGCGAGGAATTCTTGCAGTTCTAAGCAACGCTTATTTTTGTAGCTGTTCTTCATTCACACTTGCACTATATTATTATTATTATTATTATTATTATTATTATTATTATTATTATTATTATTATTCCTATTACTATTACTATTACTATTATTATTATTATTATTATTATTATTATTATTATTATTATTATTATTATTATTGTTGTTGTTGTTATTTTTGTCGTTGTTGTTGTTGTTGTTGTTATTGTTGTTATTGTTGTTGTTGTTGTTGTTGTTGGTGGTGGTGGTGGTGTTGGTGTTGTTGTTGTTGTTGTTGCTGTTGTTGTTGTTGTTGTTGGTGTTGTTGTTGTTGTTGTTGTTCTTCTTCTTCTTCTTCTTCTTCTTCTTCTTCTTCTTCTTCTTCTTCTTCTTCTTCTTCTTCTTATTATTATTATTATTATTATTATTATTATTATTATTATTATTATTATTATTATTATTATTAAGGCGGCGAGCTAGCAAAATGGCAAGCCAGCTGGAGGAAATGCTCAGCGGTTGTTCGCCCTTCCCTACATTATGAGTTCAAATTCCACCTAGGTCGACTTTACCTTTCCTCATTTCAGGGTCGATAAAATAAATACCTCTTGAACACTGGGATCGATATAATTGACTTCCCCACCCCAAAAAATAACTGTTGCCCTTGTGACAAAATTAGTATTATTATTATTACCATTATTAAGGCTGGTGAAATCGTTAGCACGCTTGACGAAATGCTTAGTGGTATTTCGCCAAGCGTTACGTTTTGAGGTCAAATTCCGCGGAGGTCGACATCACCTTTCGACCTTTCCGGGTTGATAAACTCAGTAGCAGTGAAACAATGGGGCCGATGTAATCGACTAGTCACCTCCCACAAATTTCAGGCCTTATGCCTTCAGTAGAAAGGATTATTATTATTATTAGCAATGAAGATGATGATGATGGTAATAATAATATTGATTTCAAATTTTGGCACGATGCCAATAATTTTGAAGGATGGGATAAGCCGATTACATAGACTCCCAGTACTCAAAGTAGTACTTATTTTATTGACCCCGAATGATAAGACGCAAACTTGACCTTGGTGACATTTCAACTCAGAACATAAAACGGACGAAATGCCGCATGCATTTTACCTGATGTGCCAACGATTCTGCGAGCTGGCACCGCTGGTTTTAAATTTTGACAAATGGTCAGTAACTTTGTGGAGGGGATAAGTCGATCACATCGACACCAGTATTCGACTGGTACTTATTGTTTTCGACTCCAAAAAGGAAGTCCGAATCAACTACGGCGGAATTTGAACTCAGAACGGCGTGCTAATGATTTCGCCTACTCGTCGCCTACCTAATAATAATAATATGAATGATATTAATAATCATTTCGACTGGAAGCACAAGGCCTCAAATTTGGGGTAAGGGATTAAGTCGCTTACATCGACACCAGTGCGTAGCTGGTACTAATTTTATCGACTACGAAAGGATGATAGGCAAAGCCGACCTCGGCGGAATTTGAACTCAAAACGATACGGCAGACGAAATAACACTAAGTACTTTGCCCAGCGTGGTAACAACTCTGCCATGAATGAATGATAATAATAATGATAACAACAGCGACTACTACAAAATGTTAAAAGTTAATTCCTGCACGGAGCTATACAATGTGCAGCACATACAATTATTCAAAAAATCCATTTCTTAATAACAGCACATCAATTTGTATCAGCTGTGGTTGCCTTAGTCATTGGGAAATCGACATATTTGCATTTTTGCATAATAAATAATCCATAATAAATACAAAAGATTAATCTTAGATTAAGTTGTATCTTAATGTAAAATGGTAAATGTGTGAGAAATACATACATGAAATAACACCAAAAGCCAATAATCTCGACTTAAAATTTACTAAGACTTACTTTATTCTTAAATGTATTCGTTATTTTATTTGAAATAATTTTTGAAAACAATATGTTCGAGACGATTAATACTAAGAATTGATTCCGTTGTACATGACAACGCTATTGGTAACCTTTAATTTGTGGATGCATTGCTGATAATTTTAAACACCCTTCACAAATCTGTTTTTCTTCATGAACATTAAAACGTGTCTCAGTGAAGCTATGTCAATAAGGTTTCATGCACAGTTTACAATTCTGATAACTAATAGAATTGAAATCTTCATGGAAGATCTGCTAGTAATGCTGTGATATCATATAATTGTCCTTCAGATTAAACAACACTGACCTACAACAAACTACAACAATGAACACACGATTGCAATTTCGCCTTTTCCTTATGACAGTATATATA
>NC_068983.1:50275523-50276397 GCF_001194135.2 Octopus bimaculoides
TATATATATATATATATATATATATGTATGTATGTATATGTAGATCTATATATATTTACATATATGTATGCTTGTATGTATGTATATATGTATGCTTGTGTATGTGTGTGTATTTTTATAGTTGCACATAGAAACTATAGCCCAATCCAAGACATTCTAGTGGGGATGCATTAGCAATATTTGCGAACGTAATCATTTAAATGAATAATAATGTCATTGGTTAAATATGATGTGAGTGGAACATCAATATGTGAGATATAGTTATGCTGTCTAATATTCTTGGTCAACAGTTTAGTTAATTTGTTTCGATGAATGCCTCGCCAATAATGGCAATTATTACATGCATCAGCGCAGAAGAATTTTGGCTTTATCTGAATTGAAGATGATGAGTAAATACTATTAAGATAACGTGGCAAGGTCAGTGAGACCTCGGATCCCAATGTTGATCATAATATAAATTGAATCCATGTCAGGAATTAGCATACGTGCACAAACATATGCACAAACATGCAAGACAATGTTCACAGGTGTGTGAATGATGGTGCGTGTAGAGCTTCACCAACGTCTAATGTTCGCTGTAATCCTTAGCGTTGAATGCAATATAATCATGTAACGCTGGAAGAGGATGGATAATTGATATCTTTGCAATCTTCCTATGTAAATACAAATATATATAATCACATATATCCACCAATAAATGCATGTGTCTGTATGAGTGCATACACACATATGTGTATATATTTATACGCACAGACATAAATAATGCGCACAGAAATAAACACATCTGTATATACAAACATACATACATACATACATACATACATACATATATATATATATATATATATATATATATATATATATATATATATAC
>NC_068983.1:50279986-50283213 GCF_001194135.2 Octopus bimaculoides
TATATATATATATATATATATATCAGGTTGTCAAGAAAGTTCTTGCTGAATTTTAAATTTTGGTTTTAAATGATGTATTTTACTTTGACTTTATATATAATTTTAAAGCCCGTTGTTCGCTTTATCTAATCGTGCTACTCTTTTTCATTTTATATAATTAAGCAATTTTTTCCGGAACCTTGAATATAACATAAACAAAAAAGCAAATTTGCGCAATTTTCGTATTCCAGTTCAAGCTAGGCCGAGAAGCTGCTGAAACAGCTCGCGATATCAACGATGCATTTGGCCCAGGATCCACTAATGAACATACAACATAATGGTGGTTCAAGAAATTTCGTTACGGTGACGAGAGTCTTGAAGATGATAAGCGTAGTGGTCGGCTATCGGATGTTGACAGTGATCAACTAAGAGCCTTAGCGGTAGCCAATCTACGCACAATTGTTCGAGAGTTTGCTTCTGAATTAGACGCAAATTATACGATGATTTCCAACCGCTTGAAAGATATTGGAGAAACAAAAATACTTGAGAAATGGGTGCCGCATGAATTGAACGACAACCAAAAAACAAAAAAATAAAATGCCGTTTTGAAGTGTCGTCTTCCCTTCTCGACCAGATTGTGACTTGCGATGGAAAGTGGATTCTTTACGACGATCGGCGACGCTCGACTCAGTGGTTGGACGCCGAGGAAGCTCTACGGCCCGTCATGAAGCCAAATTTGCACCAAAAGAATGTCATGGTGAGTGGATGATGGTCTGCGACTGGTCTCATCCAGCACAGCTTTTTGGATCCAGGCGAAACCATTACGGCGGAGAAGAGCTGTCAGCAGATGTATGAAATGCATAAGAATCTCCGACAACAGCATTGGTCAATAGAAAAGGACCAATTCTTCTCCACGACAACGCTCGACCGCACGTCGCACAACTGCCCTACAGAAGTTGAACAGATTGGGCTACGAAACTATACCTCATCCGCCATACTCACCAGACCTCTCGTCTACCGACTAACACTTTTTCAAGCATCTCGATTACTTCCTGTTGAGAAATGCTTCAAAAACCAAGACGATGCCAAATACGCCTTCAATGACTTCAGCGCCACCATAACGCAAGATTTTTACGCTACTGGCATAAATAAACTTGTTTCACTTTGGCAAATGTATGTCGATTCTGATGGTGTTTATTTCGATTAATAAAGTTTTGTTTCGGCTGAGATGTGCATCTGGATTTAAAGGTTAAAAATCGCGAGAGCTTTCTTGACAACCAAATATATATGTGTGCGTGTGTTTGTATACACACACACACACACACACACACACACACACACACACACACACACACACACACACACACACACACACACACACACACACACACACACACGTATATCGTTGTATTTCAGGATGGTCACTTTTTTGCGGACAAACACACGCATTATATATTTTTTCTTCACTCGTTTATTACTGTTCTTATTTTATTATTTTAACTCATGTCCATTGTCCGGAAACCTTTCGTCACACATCTGTTACATCTTCAGTGACATATTCGTCTTCATGTGTGTTCTTGTTCCACTTACTCCATTCCGTTCTTCTAAGTTGTGTACCCTTATGTGTTTGTGCGTGTGAATGTGTGTGTGTATGTGTGTGCATGCTTGTGTGTGTGTGTGTGTGTCATAGCTTTTAGCAGCAGTATGGACATCCTCTTACTTCATTGTGCTGCTGCAGTCCTAAGACCAGAAAAAAATATGGTACAGTTCCTGTATTCCTCTGTGTATGTGTGTTCGTCCACATGGTAGTTGTTATTACCATCGTTGTCATCGCCGCTGCTACTGACCGTAGGTGTTTTGTGTGTGTCTTGGTCAATCTCGTTATGCCAGCTCCCAGGGCCTTGGTGAAAGGTCGATTAAGGAAGGACGAGGCAGGTGCCCTGTGGTTACAATCTTAGTGGGACCCGCAGGTATGACAGAATGTATTTTCTTTCATGCGAACAAAGATTAAACACCCCACTCCTGCTACTAAGATAAATATCCAGGAGGTGGGTGCCTTTGAAGATCGCTCTCTTCTGAGCCAGCGTGATCTGCACTTCCTGCTACACTTGAAGTATAGCTCGCATCTTTCTATGATCGTCCACTCGATACAGTATTCTGTGGCGCTTTCTTTTAAAGTCCAGACGTGCTTGGCTAGGGTTGTGGCATTCTGTCTCTGACTTATTGCCTCTTAGACGACTCAAGTACATATATATATACTAGCATGCATACACACAGAGATGAGATGTAACGTACACACGAGAGGCTATGATTATGGAATTTAGTCGGATAAAATCTTTTAAGATCGAATGTTGAACAATTTTCTGCCCGTTGTTATAACTATGCACCTGGCTTATAGAAGGCCGCTGCTTTTCCTATACTAAAATATTACTAGATTTGTATAAATATTGATATCAACCAACAGTACTACCATATCACCTGTTATATGAGAATATCAGAAAAATTCCTAGTTTTTCAAACACAAATACATAAGTATTCGTAAGTTAATTTTCAATGGCAAGCTGTTTAAATTTAAATCAATATTTATGCCGAGAAAATGACACTATGAATATTAACAAGCTATATTTCAAAAGTTAAGATTTCAAATATTATTCGTACCAGACGTTTCGGGTCCTAATTTAGAAGACATATATGGTGAGTTACTAGTGTTTTTTTTTAAATAACTTTATGTCTTTAAGATGATCTAACGAAACGCATATGACATATAGGCTTTCGTGTAATGGTTCCTCATTATATATATATATATATATATATATATATATATATTTTAAAAAATAACGTCGACCACTAATTATCAGAATCCTATACATAGTTGCCCACCGCCATGTGTGCGCGTTCATATGGTTCTGCTAATTACAGCTTAATGGTAAAATTCAAAAGTCTTCGTTTTGGCGCGCTAATTCCAGGAATATATCCGCAGAAAATATTTACTGCGTCGAATATATTCAGTATGAGAACATGAGTAATGGGTAAATATTATTATAAGATCTGGTAATTAGTCATATATTAATATATTAATTAATATCGATTAATTATCAGGGGGCCAGCACATTTGAAGAATCAAAGAGATTCAGAAATATTATCTGCAATCTCAGGGGATTAAGGTACATTTTAAAAAATAACGTCGACCACTAATTATCAGAATCCTATACATAGTTGCCCACCGCCATGTGTGCGCGTTCATATGG
>NC_068983.1:50285342-50285881 GCF_001194135.2 Octopus bimaculoides
TATATCAATGTATGTGCGTGAGAGCGTTTATTATATCTGAAATGTGTAAACCGTTTTGTGGGTCTATATATATATATCCCAACACCAAACCACACACCACTACACCATGCACCACCATACCACACAACACCATATCACATCATGCAACCACGCACAAAGTAGCACTGACGACATCCCAGCCCCACATTCACACACGTCCACGTCAAGGTCATCAGCCCTCTTCCAAACGCACATACATGCTCTCTTATACACGTGCGCGCGCATCTTAGTTTTGGGATTACCACTACTTTATCATCTCCCCTTCTTCCTCGGTCTCCTGTGTGACTCCTATGCCCAGCATTCGCTAAGATAGATCGCTAGTCACAACACATTCTTTTTTGTCTTTCCTTGTTTCTTTCTGTGTTCCTTTCTGCGGAAGAACGTAGGCTCGAAACGTCAAAGACTTTCCGTATTCCCGACCGTCATACTAATACATCCTTTTGTTATTTACACCACCTGTCCTCGTCTGTTATTGTTGTTTCGTATATTCTCCCATATAT
>NC_068983.1:50286037-50288816 GCF_001194135.2 Octopus bimaculoides
ATATATATATATATATATATACGTATATATGCTATATATTTTGCACAATATTTTAACATTTGCTTATTTAAAATTGAATTGAAGAATTTTACAGCTGGGCAAAGGCTACCTACCGTTGCTCCTGATCGGCTAATGCCTTGTCAGTGGATCTGGTACATGGAAACGAAAAGAAACTCGTTGTCTATGTTTACAATTATGTGTGCGTATCTCCGTGACCGTATTTAACTTAGCTCTGCAACAGAAGATAACGATAAAAATTTACTGAGCTCGATTCATTGGATCAAATCATTCTCAAGGTGTTACAACAACATAGCAGCAGTCTAATAATTGACACAAGTAAAAGAAATAATAAAAGTTTTTTTTTTCTATTTCCAAACAGTTTATTGGAACTGTTTTTTCTTCCCCTCTTAAGTGTCTTGGAAATACTCCGCCGAAAATGTCAATTTTTGACGCTTAAGTCAATTCTAAAGCTATAAATTTTCTGAGCTATTGTAGCTCGTAACTCCTTGTATGTTCTATTGATTATTAACCACTCATCCTTGATGCTTATAATGTTTAATGTTTACTAACTTAGTGTTCTCGTCTGTTTTGGCAATCACTATACTACCACAACGATGCGTATCGCTTGTTGAAGTTTCATAAAACCACATGCTGTCCAGTATATCAATAATTCAAGTGACTTTCGAATACTTTCTTAATTCCTTTCATTCTCGTTGACTTGATGGATATTGAAATAAATACTTCTGTTAAAGAAGCTACACACGATCTGCAATGTTGTGTTATGTCTTGCTCGGTTGCTCGAATAAAGAATTAAGCCAGGGATATGCAAGGCAGTCGCAGTTTGCAGGGAGTGCGTTGAACCCTTTGCAAATAAAATACAAAATTCACTATCATTTTACTTTTCCTGGAATAGAGAAGGATTCATCGGGGAGCGCTTTTACTGCAGAATATAAAAATATATCGGATATGATGGCATCTATGATTCATTTAGAAAACATATCGCCGAAAATTCACTCTGTGTCCTATATGGAAACCTGCTTTAAACATTACATGCTATAGTGCTCTAAAAGAGTTTTACCTTAGAATGCACTCCTGAAATTGCTGAGCTTTAATACGCCTCTGCATCTTTTATGCCATCAAATACAATACATATTTTACATAAGCTTAAAATCACTTTGTAATCTAAGATTTAACTCAGGAAGGTGCGTCACAACATCAACCGGAAATTTCAATTGACAGAAATATCTTGCTTCTTTATTTCATTTAGTTTAGCCACTAGGACTGTACATAGAATGACAAGAAGCCTGGTCTGGACAAGTACATTAATGAGAAATGAAAAAAAAAAGCATGGATGAAAGAAAATGAGAGGGGCACCAGCGCCCACCGACTGGCAACCCCTCGAAAACCTTTGTTCAATAATTACGATATAATATTAAAATAATAATCATCAATACTACAATGTTCAAAAAACAAAACAACCAGTCACAAGTTAATAAGTTCGCACCGTCACATCTCTTAAGCAATTTACTTGCTGCCTGCAGACAAGTCCGCATTGGCAAGTTGGAATCTGTGGCGAGGCAGATAAAATCATTCTTGTCAAAATTGGACCTTATTCTTGACAAGATCCTACCAGTTACGACCTCCGCAGCTACCTGCGGAGGCCATGTTGAACTGGTTGTGCATGCCGAGAAGGATCATTCCTGGCCGCACTCCCTGTCCAAGAACCTTTTTATAGTCCCTTTCTCGAGGTACAGAAGGACAGACTCCTCCTCGGAGGAGGAGGGAGGGACTTCACACTGCTCTGTCAGCGGCACAATTCAGCAAGCTTCTTACCATACAACCACTCTTGTGCTTATATAATATTTATATAGGTGTGTGTGTGTGTGTTTTCCATGCGTGTGTTTCAAAATGAATCCAAGTTTTAGTAGTCAAATGGACAGAAGCGATTTGAAGAAGATTATAAACGGTTCTTGCATAACAATGTTTTTCGGTTTTAACTTGGATAATAATTAGGTAGTTGAATGAGTTTAGAAAGAAGTAATCTTTCACGTACTATTTCCATCGCTGTCAGCGTAGTATGTAAATTATGATAATCGTTTTAATACGTTAAAAGTGAGTCTCTGATAGATCACATCTATCTACTCGTAGCAAGTGCAACAATACACAGTTTTATCCAAAAGAAATTGACGCATATCTAAATACAAAACCATTTTCACCTAACAGTTTATTATCATATTTAGTATTGCATTAACATTATTTAAAATAGGAACAGAAAAAAAAAACAACACTAGGATATCTGGATTAGTGACAAAACTTCTAAAATTGAAAATGTGAGAGCTTATATGGTCAGATGTACGTTGACTATTGTCAATATTTCAATACTGTAGGTTAGCCTCGGGCTCTTATTGAATAGCGGTAGAATTGTGAAAGAATACTTACTGAGATGATAAGTTCAACGCTTTTGTTATCAAAGGTTCTTTAGCAGATGTTCAATGATACTTGGTATTCAATACATATCTGTCAAGGTGTCTATTCATCTCTATATATTTCAGCTATCTATATTTCACAATTACTACTCAGCATATCTCTACCAGTTTATCTATTTAAGCTAACTGCCACTCTGTCTGCTTGCCTATCCTTCTCTCTCTCTCCCTCTTGCTCTCGCTCTCTCCGTCTTGCTCTCTCTCTCCCCTTCTTGCTCTCTCTCTCTCTCTCATACACACAAATATACATACACATAGATGCATATATATATGTATATATATATATATATATATAT
>NC_068983.1:50289095-50289947 GCF_001194135.2 Octopus bimaculoides
TATATATATATATATATATTTCTTTATACTCACACATTCAAGTACGCTACATATATAGAGGTATATGCATGTAAATATATAAACTTTTTCCTTTCCTCACTTTCCTACTTCAACATACCATCTCTCACACAGATAAACACACAAACACAATGTATATACATGCATGCTTTAGTGTGTAAAACCACCTTTCTTTCCAAGTCGTCGCGTTGTTGTTTTTTTGCGTTTGGCTTACATTTTTTTCGAATTACTATATATATATTCTTTTACTTGTTTCAGTCATTTGAATGTAGCCATGCTGAAGGCACCTCATTTAGTCGCGCAAATCGGCCCCAGGAGTTATTATTTGTAAGCCTAGTACTTATTATATCGGTCTATTTTGCCGAACCGCTATATAACGGAGACGTAAACACACTTGCTTCGGTTGTCAAGCGACGTTGAGAGGACAAACACAGAAGACAATCAAGCATATACACAACATACATATACATATACATATATAGGACGGCTTTCTTTCAGTTTCCGTCTACCAAATCCACTCACAAGGCTTTTGTCGGCCTGAGGCTATAGTAGAAGACACTTGCCCAAGGTGCGAGGCAGTGGGACTGAATCCGGAACCATGTGGCTGGTATGCAAGCTACTTACCACCCAGCCACTCCTATATATACATATGTTCTTTTACTTGTTTCAGTCAATTGAATGTGGCCATGCTGGAGTCACCACCTTTTGTCGAATAAATCGCCCCGAAGACTTATACTTTGTAAGCCTATACTTATACTTTGTAAGCCTATTACTTTTTCTATCGGACAAAGAGATACACAAACATGTATATGTATATATATATATATATATATA
>NC_068983.1:50289974-50291933 GCF_001194135.2 Octopus bimaculoides
CATATATATATATATATATATATATATATGCGAGAGGCTTCTTTCAGTTTCCGTCTACCAGATCTACTCACAAGGTTTCGGTCGGCCCGAGGCTATAGTAGAAGACACTTGGCCAAGGTGTTACACAGTGGAACAGATCCCGGAACCACTTTGGTTGGGAAGCAAGCTTCTTATCACGCTACCCCTGTATATAAGTGTGTGTGGGTATGTGTGTGTTTTTGTGTGCGTACATTTGTGTTCATGGGTGTTTTACAAAATTAATCCGAATTTTAGTATTCAGATGGAGAGAAGCGATTTGAAGAAAATTATAAAAGGTTCTTGTATAATAATTATTTTTCGTTTTTAATTTGGATAATAATTAAGTAGTTGAAAGGATTTAAAAAGCAGTAATCTTTCACATACTATTTCTATGTTGTCAATAAGATACTGTGGAACAACTAGCAAAATGGTTCATCATTCGCACACTACTTCCAAATACTTCCTTGCATCTATTGCCAACATGTGGTGCTTAGAAGTAATAGCCAAATATATGTGAAATGAAAAACTATCATCGTAAAGATGTAAGTATTAAAGACGATGGATACGGGAAAAAAGTAACAAACCCCAGTCTAAAGAATATCGACATGAAATTGATGTGGATATAGCTGGTGATGCTTAGTTCTAAATTTGTGAGCTTCTCACCAAAACTAAATAGTACACACCATTGCGTCATAAAAGTTACTTCAGAAAGCCTCAACAGCAGCAAAGCAACAACATCAATAACAGCAGCAGAAAAAGTAGCAGCAGGGAAATTAAAAGCCTCGCTCTCTAGTTCAAAGGGTGTTAAGTTAGCAGTACCGTGGGATGATCATCCATGTGCAAGTTCCGAAAAACGATCTACATACTAACGATACAATCTTGAAATGACTGAGGCTTATCTCACATAAACCGATGTATTTTTCCAACGCGTAAAACCCACAGACAGCACGTCCGGCAAGAGGAGCTACAGAAAATTCCACTGAACAAACACTTGGAAATATGTGGAGAAGGAAAATTGAACACCTACTAATGCTCGAGGAGCAACCCAAACTTCCGAAAAACAATGGAGAAGTTCGTATCTATAAAGAAAGATAGGTGTAGATGATTGATGTACATGAACATAACCTCACAGAAACATGCCTCTTGCATATACTGCTCAAAACACACTGAATGTATAGATATGAAAGCTGCGAAACGGGCGTAATCACAAGTATCCTTAGTCCTTATCTCAGATCCTCCTTCACCATGGGGTGCAGAGAGCGGAAAATCTTATCGAACATGGTCGCTCACATTCCAAGTGCCGATGGTTGTTCGTTCTTTTGCATTGAAGGTGGAACTACGTATCGGGTGTTGGATGTCCGTGGTAGTAAGGTGGTCAACTCCTCCACGGTCAGTGTGAACATGCTGGTTTGTTCTTTCTGTTTCTGTAGCAATGAGATTTTTTACGCGGTCGGGTCACTGGCCGCGACGCCCGGCTCTCCTCCTTTTGCAGCCGGACTTTGGACCTGCCCTGGCGGGGTAATCACAAGGATCGCAACTGTTTAAATATATATATTGACCTCGCTTACCTTCTGAACTTTTATGCTTTATACACAGATACCTACACACATTCACGCACACATGTACAGACACACCCTTTCGCAAACCCCATATATTTTCTTTTATTCTTATATTTTGTATTTGTTTCAGTCAGTTGACTGCAGCCATGGTGGAGCACCACCTTTAGTCGAACAAATCGCCCCCAGTACTTATTCTTTGTAAGCCTAGTACTTCTTCTATCGGACTGTTTTGCCGAACCGCTAAGTAAGTTGCGGGTACGTAAACACACCAACATCGATTGTCAAGCGATGGTGGGGAACAAACACAGACACACACACACACAGACACCCCCCCCACACACACACACACACCCACACACACACACACTCTATAAATATATAT
>NC_068983.1:50291943-50292898 GCF_001194135.2 Octopus bimaculoides
CCCCCCACACACACACACACACCCACACACACACACACTCTATAAATATATATATATATATATATATATTAGAAAAATAATAAGGTATTCAGATATCTGGATGGCTGTACATCTATTCTTGTAGATTTTCCAAATTTCTCCAAATCTGGAGAATATACAAGAGTAAATGCAAGCACTAATTTATAAAAACATGTGACATATTAATAAAAATCTGTAAATGTACAACCATCCAGATATCTGAATACCTTATAATATTTTAATAACGTATAATTCATGTACATCACCTCCATATATATATATATATATATATATATATTTTTGACAATTTGTGAACGTTTTATTCCTGATAGTAATTTTTCCTACGAATTGGATATACTAATGAGTATTGAATTGAACATGATGATCGTTCTCATGTATAACTTGCAAGATAGAATGAGTGTTTAATGTTAGATGTAGGGCAAATATCTTGTGTATGCTGCACAAGTACAATGAAATAATGAACATTGTATTATGCTAATATATTAAAAACACCGATAATAATCTCTGTGCAAAAGCTGCCGCGTATTGTTAACCGGGAGCCATCACTGCAACGTCCCCACACAATATAAACACGACTACTTCTTCAAGCCACACTATGAAACATGCTATTAGTATAGATACTACCACCACCATCACCACCACCACAGCCATGTTCATCACCACTCTTACAACCGTTGCCTAGAAAAGTATCAGGCCGATAATTCTACCATTATAAACATTCATGTTATTAACACTATTTCACCAACATGGCCAGCAACAGCAGCAGCAGCAGCACCACCACCACCACCACCGCCACAAAAATGACCACCATAATCAACACTACCACCACAATCACCACATCACAACCACCACCACCACCACCACCACCACCATCACCACTACAACCTCCAGCACCATCACCAACACCATCACCACC
>NC_068983.1:50293387-50295165 GCF_001194135.2 Octopus bimaculoides
GAATAAAACATTAATACAATCGGAAACAGTTGGAATATTATTAGCAGAGAATATCAACCATCAGATTTGGTATTGAAAGTAGCAAATAGAACATATAGTAGCCATCCTAAATAACCATAGCTACAAATATATTCATTTCCGTTAGTTACACTGCATCTCTGCCCTACATTTCCTATTAATACTCCCCAACCACACACACGTTCTCTTCTTTCATACTATCATCGTCTTTAGCTGTACCAGCGGCCGTAGCGTCATCGCACTAACACTCTATCTCACGATCCGATGGGCCTGTTAGTAATGGTTAAATCCGTTTTGTCTGTGACGGAAACATCTGGTGTACTCTTAACTACACTGTGTCAGCGTAAAACAAGCTTACTTATAACTGAAATGCCTTCGTCAGAAACGTGCTGCGTTGCTTGTACAAGAAATGATAAATTCCGTCTATCATATTCACTCATAAGGCTTTGATCGACTCGAAGAAGATATTTGCCACGCACCCAGATTGAACGCAGAACCATGTGATTGGGAAGCAATTTTCTTATCATACATACACACCTTCGGCTATATACAAGAAAAAATTCATCATCTCGAAATCTTGGTTACGTGTCAAACAAATGAGTGAGTTTCCATGTGTTTTTTCAAACGCACGGTTAAACAATAAAAGAGTTTCGAAATGGTACTCTGCCGTCTTAGTTCTTTCACTATTTTATGCATCACATGTGATACGCAGGACATATTTTCCTGGGGCCCTTGCATCGTAAAGGATACACGTTCTAATTTTCCTGTTCAACCACTAGAAGAACTTGGGACTTAGCAAAGGAAGGGATTTTATTATTAAGAACACAGGAAAAACGAGGGCTAAATGAAAATAAATCTGCATAGGTGTTTAGGACAGACTAACGAAAATGCTCTGGAAAAGAAAAGAAGTAAATTAGGAAAAATAAATTGAGCCAGACACCTCAAAGCTTTCCTCGAAAGACGAGATATTGACTGATATATTCTTACACTCAGGTCCGGGTGATCATGCTGAAGTTAAATAACAAACAACTGCAACAGCAATTAAACTACTACTACTAGTACTACTACTACTACTACTTATTAATTCTTTATTGCCCACAAGGAGCTAAACATAGAGGGGACAAACAATGACAGGCAAACGGATTAAGTGCATGACGGGTACATAATTTATCGACCCCGAAAGGATGAAAGGCAAAGCCGACCTCGGCGGAATTTGAACTCAGAACGTAACGGCAGACGAAATACCGCTAAGCATTTCGCCCAGCGTGCTAACGATTCTGCCTGCTCGCCGCTTTTTAAACTACTACTACTACTACTGCAAAATCGGCACAGTTGCCATTAGTATTATTAACACCATAACATGCTAACGTTCAAAACACATATATTCTAACTAACATACAGAAAACACAAGTAAAAACTGCAACAATAATCTCGTCAATAATATTGCAACGAACACGACGAACACAAATAATATTAAAAACACAGCCAACAACGAATGCCAACTCCAACGTCAATACAGACAACAACAACATTACCCCCTCCTCCAGCTATCATGCCCGACCCAACCACCGCCATGCTGCAATCACCAACGCTAACGGTTCTGCAATATGAAGAAGACTAACACTTGAACTTTCAACTCTATTCTCAGAATTTATAGACTTCAGACGATAAATTCTCCCTTATATATACACATATACAGAGAGAGAGAGAGAGAGAGAGAGAGAGAGAGAGAGATACATACATACATATATATATATATA